>NW_020527753.1:0-37299 GCF_003368295.1 Carassius auratus
TCCCAGGATGGACCACGCTATAATATCGATAAATGGAGATGACCGTCAGGAAGGCGATGCTGGCTCCTCGGTTGAGAAACTGTAGAAAGAGCTGTACTTTGCACACTACCTTGTGTTCACTGCATTGCTGAAAGTTATAAGCCTTTACGGGCAATCCAATCAGCAACAAAATATCAGCCAGGACCAGATTGAACAAGAAAATGTCAATGGTCTTAGATTTCCAGAACTTGAGCTTGAAGATGAAGAGGTGGATAACTGTAACATTCAGCAGAAGACCCAAGATCAACTCCAGCACTACCACAGAAGAGTAGAAAATATACAGCGCTCGGTTATGGTCGATGTTTTCCTGACAGATTTTGTCTGTGTCGTTGTCCAAGCTTGAGGTGTCCATATTCCCCAATTTTGATCCAAAATGATTCCTTATGTAAGTAGACGAACACAGCTGTGAACGTCTGTTCTACCAAAGCAGAGCATTTAAACGCTGCTCGGACTTAAAGGCAAAGCACCTCCTCTGCTGGAGCTTTCAAGTCTCTACTTGTTGAGAGGTTACAGTAAAAGCCTGATCTCACGAACTGCCGTGATAAAGACAAGAAAGGGCTGTCCTCAAAGACAACTAATGTTTATATGTAAATCTTTTATAGAGCGTCACTGATAAAATCAAGTGTCAGGAAGGCTGACTCAATGGACAAAGCTAATGCACACTTTTAAAAAAGTAGCTAAAGACATAGTCTTATGTATTTACAAATATCGTTTCTCATAAGAACAGAGTATATTGTAGAAGTACAAGAGTAGGGTGTGTTGACTTCACTGTGCAAGTTATAACATGTGTATATGAAAAGATTTGACGGTTATTGATCTTCTGTCTGAAACACCTTAGTTTGTATAGTAGGACTATTTAGTGGCTTGTCCAAACAGATCTGAGTCGACAGGGGTTTTGTGCAGAAAATTAGCTGAGGGGCAAGTATTGCCTTTCTAGCAAAAGGACATGACCTGTCCTGATATAGTTTTAGGACTATATCTTGCATAATGTTGGAAAAGCGTATTGCATAACATTTCATAACAACAGTTCAGGTTAGCTCAAATATGGTAGGTAATACTATTAAATGAGATTTCGGTTTGTATTGCAGATGTTGCACCATCAGCAGAGCTCAGACACTTGTCTCCTATTAAAGAAGAGTCTTCAGAACCTGCACAAGAAGACTGTCCTCATAGTCCTTTTGGATCGAGGCAAAGTTTCCCACCAAACCCAGAGGAAAGGTATTATATATTGCAAAAATATATTTATGAAAAAGATATATTGAGACTCTTGATGATGCATCTTGGAAGTTGTTGTCATAGCCTTTACTGTATCTCTATCTATCTATCTATCTATCTATCTATCTATCTATCTATCTATCTATCTATCTATCTATATATATATATATATATATATATATATATATATACACACACACACACACACACACACACACACACACACCGGTATATATTAAAATTCTGCTTTGTAATCACAAGAATTAATTACATTTTAAATTGTAAATATAATACACACATATTTAAAAAATATATATATTAAAATATATTTTAAATATTAGCCTAAAACAGTAGGCTACCGTTTTACTGCATTTTGACCAAATAAATGCAGCTTCCATGAGTTTAAGAGACTTCTTTCAAAAATATTAATATCTTGCAGACCACAAACGTTTGAACAGTAGTGTAAACAAGATAAGCTTCACTGTTTAATAAAAATTCTATATTTTAAACACAGGCCTATTAGACCAGGACTGAGAGAAGAGCAAAAAACATTTGAAGATTTTGTTGAAGAACATCTCAAAACAGACCTAGCTATTCTCCAACACCAGCATCAGGTATGAGCAGCATTCAGAAAGTAACTCACACAGTTAAAGTGTGTTCTAAACAATGTCCTCTCTATTTTACAGACTAATACACAAACCGGGGAAGCAGAGAAGAAGAATTTCCTTCGTAAAGGAGAAGGGGCATCCAGAATTTCAAAGGGTAAGGACTGCTCCCAAAGACTCCAGAGGAGACGCTCTGTTAGTCCACAAATGCTGAACATGAAGTTCAGGCAGCAGACGCTATGTCTCACTGAATTTCATCAGAAGGAGATGTCAAATAGGAGCAGTCCTGGACTGAAGGGTGTAGGAAACCTCAGAGACCAAAAATCGGGCCTGGAAAACTCTCAAAAGAAGACCGTTTTTCTACAAGATGATTATTTATCATCAAACAATAAAGAGCAATTCAAAGCTTTGACTGCTGATGACAATGCAGTCTCACTTAAAAGTAAGCACAGTGTAGGAGTCGTGGGGAAAACCAATGGAAGCAAGTCAAGTGGATCTGCTCTGGCACAAAGTAGAAAAAGTGTTGGTTTTAAAAAAATTAATGACCACATTGTTAAAATTTCTGAGAAAAATGCTCTAGCTACAAACTACAGCCAGAGTGGATATACATCTAAAGAAGTCAGTCTAACTGACGAGGTGATGGAGTCACTGGCTCTTAGCGATTCCCGCGACAGCACTACCAGTCGAGGACGGACCCAGCTCTCAGTCTCAGCGGCCGTTACTTCATTACCTCTCAAGGGCACATAGACCACAAAGATCAGAGTTTGGATTTGTCAGACGGAGACTACGCTAGTGATGCCCCGAGTGAGACTCGATTCAATGAAGGACAGTGCACTTCTACTCCTACGTCCAGGCTCCTCAAGCTTCAGCAGCGATTCTGAACTCAAGAGCTTACAGGGGTCTATGGCTAACTACTTCAAAAAACAGAAGAGAGGGGACTGACAGTGACTTTAGACAACCTTCTGTTCCTGAACCCCTCACAAAGATGTTCCCAAAAGACAAGGGTTAATCCAGAAGACACCACTCATGGCATGGCACTAGAGCAACCACGTACTCCAATCAGGTTTTGTAGAAAGATGATTTCATTGTTTTTTTGTTTTGTCATTTTGTTATTTGAAAAGAAACTAGCCCTCAAGCTCAAGTATCACTGTTTTTAACATATTCATGAATTTGATTAGGAAGAGATGGGAGAGCGTGGTTTTAATGGTGAGAATGGCTGCAGACCTTTGCTCTGGCTTTAAGAAAGAACTTCACGAACCTCAGGTAGAATCAACAACACATTTAGACTGAATTCTCTTCTTTTTCACATCACGCCTGCATAGTGTATAGAATCACCACTTTATGGTTCCAAAAAGTTTATTTTCACAGCAATTCCATGCAAGAATGATTTTTGGAACTGTTTCGCTGAACAGTTCTTAGAGTGAAGAACATTTGAATAATCTAAATAACTTTTTTACACTTTAAAACACCTTTTGTGCAATGGTTATTAAATTCTGTCCACCTCATTCTTCCCACAGAAGCAGTTAATGAACCAGAAGAGAAAAAAAAAAACTTATATTTACTTATACTTATACTTACATCCAAGTACTTAAAATGGGGATTCACATCCAGAAAATACTTAATATATTTAAATCACTGTGCATACAGGAGCTGAGACAGCAGATCTCATCTCTGAAGCAGAAGTTGATGGTAAGGGAGTCTCACTGGTCACAGGCCCACAGTCTCCTCCAGAGCCGCGTTGAAGCGCTCACCCGAGAGAACCAGGAGCTTCACACCAGGCTCAATCTGAACAAGAGATCGTTCCAGAGTGCTGGCTCCTCAGCTCTTCAGGCTGGATCATAACAACACTGTGAGAGCTCATTTAAAACACTAGATTTCCACTAAAATTTATAGAAACATATTTTAAATGGAAATGTAATCAACAAATTTGAATTGTTCAATATAAAAAATGGAGGGAACATTACATATTGCAGGTTTTGATCTTTACTCAAATACAGTGTTCACATTTTTTTTTTGTATGTGATTTTAATCTGTTAAAACACTTTGTGGTTTTTAATACTGTGTTGTACTTCAGTTTGAGAAGAGAAGAGAGGAACCACAGAGGACTCATATAAGGAGCGCAACTCCTGCCTTTAACAAACCCTCCATCCATAGGACGCAACAGGACAATGTTAGTATGCTAACATCATTAAACTGCTTTTCGATCTGCTAAATATATTTTTAGAGCTTTAAAGTAAATGTGTACTTTTTTATTTTAAGTTATTTGTTAGGTAAGGACCCATTCAACTAGTTGAGCTAAACTCATTTCCTGTAAACCCGTCGAGGTGTGTAATATGTTCTCGAGTGCCTTTAAGCTCGTCAGAAATAATTCATGGTGCCTCTCAAAGCCCAGTGTCAGATAATTGACTCGGTTCTTTATAATTAATTCATTCATGGGTAATGTATCTACCCATCTCCATTTCATACAGAGTAAGTGTTACATCCTGATTTTTATATTGTAATTGTTTGCCGTTTATAATTTATTAACACATAGAGCTATTCAATATAAATGGCGCATTTAGCCAGACCAGTGTATAGCATCACTTTCTTATTCAATCTTTTATTGACCCACTTAAGTAATTACTTAATCAGTACTTTTGTTGTAAACATGTTCTTGTTTTAAGCATAAACTTTTGTAAGATTTATTAAAAAAAAAAAATCCAGATATTTGTACTGGAAAACAGAACAGAAATACTGATACATTTTTGTGCAGTGATACCTTTTCATTTTATTGAAAGCCTCTTGTTTCTCTCCTCCTTGAATGGCCAGGCAAATAGACGTTCTGTTCCCAAAGCTAATAAGCTAACAGAATGCACAGACAACTCTTTGAGTAAGTATTTCCTCTCATGCTTCATCTCCTATAAACCAACATACAAGTTGTCATCACATATTAGATGTACAGTGTACAACTTGCCATGTCTTGTGTGTTATGCTAGTCCAAAAAGGAAAGGATCCTGCACTTTCTATTGACACTCCACTGAACAATGCCATGATTACACAAGGCGGAAAGGTATTTAAACTACTCTTAAGGGATAGTTCACCTGATGCAGTCAGCCAATATCAGAACACACAGAATTAGAACATAAAGTTGACAGTTGTACAGTGTTTTTATTCCATTGCATCACTCATTATGACAGAATAGTCTGACCCCAGTTTCTGTGATGAAATGTACAACGCATCATAGTTTCATAATGACACTTTTGTTTACAGGGAAGTTTGTTTTATCATCATACTGACTGCAATGATACTCAAATGGCATCGCAGGCCAAAAAAAACAACGTACGTGAGGAAACCTGCTATCCGGATGGAAGGGTAATGAAGGGGTTTTGCGATTTGAAATTTTATACTACACAAAGCTTGCATTACTTTTTCAAAATGCTCTACTTTTCATTAGGTAGAGCGTCTTTTTTGGAATGGATGTCGTGTGATCACATTCCGCAATGGAACGAAGAAAGAGATCGGTGTTGACAAGTCAGTCACTGTTACGTTCTTCAATGGCGATGTTAAACGCATGCTGGCTGACGGGACAGTGGTGTGTATCATGAGTGACTGAGGAAGTCTTGTCACGTCTGTTCCCACAGTTACTGGTGCATTGCAACATATCAAAATTCTGTAATTACTTTATGGTTATCCACGAGGACACAGCAAACATGTGACTACAGGTCCAAGCCTTTGATTTTTGTCTCACAATTCTACAAGTGCGTCACACTGTTTTGTCTGTTCCTGCATTTGTATTCTTTAAATAAGTCTTCAGATCAGGATGATTACAGTTTTTTTTATTTCATTTTATATTTTGGTTTTGGTTACAGTTTCTATATGACAAATACACAACCTGAGGGTTCAATTAACAATGAAACTCTTAAATTTCACAGTTAACAATTTGACCACTTTACATTTAGATTTACTACCATTGTGATGCTCAGACAACACACTCAACCTATCCATCTGGATTGGAGGTTGTACAGTTTCCAAACAACCAGAGAGGTCAGAAAAATAATGCAAAGACATGCCAAGTTCTACATTAAACATAAGCAGCGTTTCCACCGCAGGAACTTTACCCAGGAACTAGGGACTTTGGCCTGGTACTTGGTGTGTTTCCACCGCAGGAACCAGGAACTAAATAAAGTTCCGGGTAAAAAAATGCCCCTCAGAAAGTCCCTGCTGGCGAGGTGGTACTTTTTCAAAGTTCCGGAACTTTCGGGGGCGGGACTTTGGCGCTAAACATTCTGATTGGTTGAGTTCACGCAGCATTGGTTGAGTTCAACCACCATTTATTCGAATCAACATTTTCAAAATATTACTGTTATTGTGTCATGAAATGTAATTTTAAAAGTATTTCAGGCGAGAATGTAGTTGTTTAAAACTCAAATCTGTGGTTTATTTATAAAGACAGTGCCTTTTTAAAAATGTGTTTCGCCGATCTCAGAGAAGGTAAGCTCCACTCGATCAGCGGAAGCTCAGTCCTCATGTATCCGCAGAGAGCAGCCTCATCTCGGACAGATCTTCTGATATGTGCCGCTGGCTCTGATGTCTCTTTAGTGGTTAAACATAACATAATTCAGCTGCGGGGTAAATCTAACAGGTTTTCTTTGGTCTGTATTCAATTTATCTATATGTTAAAATGAAAATAAAATATCATAATATAATATTATAAATATAATATTTCGTTTCATTGTAATGGCTGCATATACACATATCCCTGAACTAAGTACATTTCTGCAGCTGTTATTATGCTTAAATGAAACCAAAGGAGGCAGTGGTATTTTATATCCTATTTCGTTTTATTGTAAATATACAGAGAGGAAAATTACAGGATTCGCTTAGTCGCTGACATCACACTCCTCAGTCGAATGCACGAAGTCAGAACTAACCATGTCTATGGAACTAACTACCAATGATGCACGTCCAAAATCAGCCTACCTTTTTTTTTTTTTTTTTTAAATCAGCGGTACTTTGTATTGAGAAACACGCGCAGACCTACGTCACCAGTCTATTTGCCTAATCTACCCGGTACTTTACACCGTGGTGGAAACGCAGAAAGCAAGGGGTCTGGGGGGAAAAAAGTTCCTGGGAAAAAAAGTTCCTGGTACAAATGTTCCGGGTAATTTCGGTGGAAACGCGGCAATAGATCATTATAGCATGTTACTTGCTTTCTTTGTAAAGCTTTCTTTGTAATTATTTGTGAAATTTACTTCTACAGAACGCTTCATTGTCTTTTTAAATGTTACTTTTTCCTAGAAAAACATCATCCTGATGGTACAAGGGAAATATCCTTCCCAGATGGCACAGTTAAGATTCTCCACTCTGATGGTCGAGATGAGAGCATTTTTCCAGATGGGACCGTTGTCAAGATATCACAGTAAGATTAATGTGTGCCTTTCCTGTTTGTTTCTTTTCTTCTTCTGATTTACTCCATTACTCACCATTTCCACAGACATGGGGAAAAGGTGGTGGAGTTTGCTAATGGGCAGAGAGAGATTCATACTTCACAGTACAAGCGAAGGATGTACCCGGATGGAACGGTTAAAACACTCTACACGAATGGGAGGCAAGAAACAAAGTTCTCATCTGGGAGAGTTCGCATTAAGAACAATGAAGGCATCATTATAATGGACAAAAAATGAACTTCTAAAAACCATTTTCATGTTATTTATTTATTGTTGTTTTTTATTGACAGAATTTATAGTAACTATCGATTAGCATCTTTCCCTTACCACATATTGAAAAAATACTTTTTTGGAGTTTCAGGTGCTGTTTTGCATTTTATTTATGGTGAGTACTATAGACAAAACTCTACTGAAGCCATAATCAGGAAGCATTAATGCAATTTGTTGAATATTCTTTATTATGATTTCAACTGGCTAAAATCATCTAAACCTTTTTTTTAACTAAAGATATCAATAAACTTTATGATAATCGGATGAACTAAGCCAGTTTATTTTTACATGTACTGACAGCAGGCGTCTTGTATTTCTAAGTTTCTCTCAGCATGAACACATTTGATACAGCATGCAGGTGTAGACTTGTTACCCTCTGAACTAGCGCTGACCTTGTATTACATTAAAACACTCTGGTTTCAGTAGAGGAACATTCCTGAAATAGTAAAGAAGAGCTGGTAACATTGTTAACTTTAACCCCACTGTAGGAACAGTTTGGGGACTGTAGGAACAGTTTATGTCATTTTTGGTCTTTATTTTATTTACAATAAGCCATACATTATTATTGAATAATACATCAATTTAATCAAATATCGTCATGTTACTTTTCAATATTATAGAAATTGGCACTTAGAGAAGGTTTAAACCTGTGTCCATTTACTGTTGTTTTCAAAGGGAGGATTTTTAACCTTAGTTTCATTTCTAGGTTATGTATTTTTCCTGTTATGCCTTTAAAATACTTTTTTTTACGTTTATTAAAATGTTAAAATATGTGTCAGCTTATCTGTCTTGGTGCTATGTTTTGTGGTTGTAGATGTTTTTGTCTGACCTTAGTATATGAACATGAAATGAACATTACTATTCAAAAGTTTGGGGTCAGGATGTTTGTTTTTGTTTTTAAAGAAATTGATACTTTTAATAAACAAGCATGCATTAAATTGAATTAAAGTGACAATAAAGATATTTATAATGTTGCAAAAGGTTTCTGTTTCAAAATTTCTTTAGGATAAAAGGATCTCAAAGGATTAAAAAAAATCATATTTCCACAAAATATAGAAAAATATAGCAGCACAAAAACATTTAACAATAAGAGGAAATTATTCTGGAGCAACAAATCAGAATATTAGAATAATTTCTGAAAGATCATGTGACACTGAAGACTAAAGTCATGACTGCTGTACATTCAGCTTTACCATTACATGAATAAATTATATGCATAATTTTTTTTTTATAATATATAAAAATTGGAAATGGTTATTTAAAATTGTAATATTTCACATTATTTACTGTGATTTCGTGCAAATAAATGCAGCCTTGATGAGCATAAGAGACTTCTTAAAAATAAACATTAACAGATAATGATGACCACAAACTTTTTAACAGTAGTCTATGTAACATGCATACACATATACACTTTATTTACACATGTGAATTTAATTGACATGGATCGTCAGTGGTAACACGTCAAAGATATCTGATGCAATAGTTTGAGGCAAAAAGTAAATTCTGACTTGGTAAAAATCCATTATTTTATGTTCAATTACTATATACTATATGTGCTCTTCCCAGTTTCCTCCTCTTGTGTTATGTTGTGTTGTAAGAAATTATAAACTGTGAAAAATTAGATCAGCTTGAACCATTTTACTTGACTTCTGAATTTAAGGAGCAGCATTTGCTGAGAAGAGGGGGATCTTTCGGCCCCCAAAGCAGAGGCTCAAATTTGTCACTGATACCAATGCTCTGACTGCTTTCCATCTTCGTCCTTTCTTTTTCATTAAAGGAGGACACCAGTCGGTTTGTGAGTTTATGAACCTCGTTCACAATAGCCTTAACATCTGCTTGGTCCTGACAGGCTTTCCACGTAGCCTGATTAAAGGGAAATGTAAGTATGAAGTCGCCAACACGACAAGGAGGGACACCTCTGTCCTGAGTCACGCGGTTCCACGGGACGGCTGGAGCCTTGAGTTTATGTAAGCGAAGAGATGGTAACTTGCACACGGTAGATGGTGCATTTCTGTGCAATTTCCTGGTGCTGTTTAATGTTGTGAGTTTTAGGTCATCGGATCCCAGCTCGTTGTTGATTTCCTCAAACTTCTGTGGATCCTTTTCATGTCCAATGGATTTTGAATTGGGGTGAACGGGGCAAGTCGCATAACCGGTGTTATTTCTAGTATCTTCAGAACTTGAAGAGCCTGAGACAGACTGATTCCAGCTTTTGTTGCCTGATGGAGGTGCGTGCAAAATCTTGGGCAACAAAAACCCTTGAGAAATTTTTGGCCGTAAATAGCGTCTAACCATTCTCTTCCTGCAGTATCCCTTCTGTCTGAAGCTATCAACCATCCTGTAGTTCATCAGGTCGATGATATCATTGATCAGCCCTTTCTTGACCGTTACATCGGCAGGGCAGTCCAATGTTAGCGCCGGACTGTGGTTGACCTCTAGAAGCCACGGTTTGTAGCTGGCGTCGATGAGGATATCAAACCCCAACAGTTCCAGACAGTTGGGGCTGGAGGGAATGCAAGGAACGGCTGTGAGCAGAGTCAGCGTAACAATATTGCTAATCCTGTGCCAGAGCAGAAGTTCGTTAATATCTTGTTTGTGAAGAAAACTACGGAATCTGCTCATGGTCCACTTGCATCCTCTGCCTACCCGCTCTTTGTCCATGGCGTAGCACATTCCAAACTTATTAATGCTGGTATTTGTCAAATGAGAGTACAGGCTGTCTAAAGAAGCAAGGGTGTATTTTTTGGTGGCACTCCCCAGTCGAATGCACGAAGTCAGAACTAACCATGTCTATGGAACTAACTACCAATGATGCACGTCCAAAATCAGCGTACCTTTTTTTTTTTTTTTTTTTTTTAAATCAGCGGTACTTTGTATTGAGAAACACGCGCAGACCTACGTCACCAGTCTATTTGCCTAATCTACCCGGTACTTTACACCGTGGTGGAAACGCAGAAAGCAAGGGGTCTGGGGGGAAAAAAGTTCCTGGGAAAAAAAGTTCCTGGTACAAATGTTCCGGGTAATTTCGGTGGAAACGCGGCAATAGATCATTATAGCATGTTACTTGCTTTCTTTGTAAAGCTTTCTTTGTAATTATTTGTGAAATTTACTTCTACAGAACGCTTCATTGTCTTTTTAAATGTTACTTTTTCCTAGAAAAACATCATCCTGATGGTACAAGGGAAATATCCTTCCCAGATGGCACAGTTAAGATTCTCCACTCTGATGGTCGAGATGAGAGCATTTTTCCAGATGGGACCGTTGTCAAGATATCACAGTAAGATTAATGTGTGCCTTTCCTGTTTGTTTCTTTTCTTCTTCTGATTTACTCCATTACTCACCATTTCCACAGACATGGGGAAAAGGTGGTGGAGTTTGCTAATGGGCAGAGAGAGATTCATACTTCACAGTACAAGCGAAGGATGTACCCGGATGGAACGGTTAAAACACTCTACACGAATGGGAGGCAAGAAACAAAGTTCTCATCTGGGAGAGTTCGCATTAAGAACAATGAAGGCATCATTATAATGGACAAAAAATGAACTTCTAAAAACCATTTTCATGTTATTTATTTATTGTTGTTTTTTTATTGACAGAATTTATAGTAACTATCGATTAGCATCTTTCCCTTACCACATATTGAAAAAATACTTTTTTGGAGTTTCAGGTGCTGTTTTGCATTTTATTTATGGTGAGTACTATAGACAAAACTCTACTGAAGCCATAATCAGGAAGCATTAATGCAATTTGTTGAATATTCTTTATTATGATTTCAACTGGCTAAAATCATCTAAACCTTTTTTTTAACTAAAGATATCAATAAACTTTATGATAATCGGATGAACTAAGCCAGTTTATTTTTACATGTACTGACAGCAGGCGTCTTGTATTTCTAAGTTTCTCTCAGCATGAACACATTTGATACAGCATGCAGGTGTAGACTTGTTACCCTCTGAACTAGCGCTGACCTTGTATTACATTAAAACACTCTAGTTTCAGTAGAGGAACATTCCTGAAATAGTAAAGAAGAGCTGGTAACATTGTTAACTTTAACCCCACTGTAGGAACAGTTTGGGGACTGTAGGAACAGTTTATGTCATTTTTGGTCTTTATTTTATTTACAATAAGCCATACATTATTATTGAATAATACATCAATTTAATCAAATATCGTCATGTTACTTTTCAATATTATAGAAATTGGCACTTAGAGAAGGTTTAAACCTGTGTCCATTTACTGTTGTTTTCAAAGGGAGGATTTTTAACCTTAGTTTCATTTCTAGGTTATGTATTTTTCCTGTTATGCCTTTAAAATACTTTTTTTTACGTTTATTAAAATGTTAAAATATGTGTCAGCTTATCTGTCTTGGTGCTATGTTTTGTGGTTGTAGATGTTTTTGTCTGACCTTAGTATATGAACATGAAATGAACATTACTATTCAAAAGTTTGGGGTCAGGATGTTTGTTTTTGTTTTTAAAGAAATTGATACTTTTAATAAACAAGCATGCATTAAATTGAATTAAAGTGACAATAAAGATATTTATAATGTTGCAAAAGGTTTCTGTTTCAAAATTTCTTTAGGATAAAAGGATCTCAAAGGATTAAAAAAAATCATATTTCCACAAAATATAGAAAAATATAGCAGCACAAAAACATTTAACAATAAGAGGAAATTATTCTGGAGCAACAAATCAGAATATTAGAATAATTTCTGAAAGATCATGTGACACTGAAGACTAAAGTCATGACTGCTGTACATTCAGCTTTACCATTACATGAATAAATTATATGCATAATTTTTTTTTTATAATATATAAAAATTGGAAATGGTTATTTAAAATTGTAATATTTCACATTATTTACTGTGATTTCGTGCAAATAAATGCAGCCTTGATGAGCATAAGAGACTTCTTAAAAATAAACATTAACAGATAATGATGACCACAAACTTTTTAACAGTAGTCTATGTAACATGCATACACATATACACTTTATTTACACATGTGAATTTAATTGACATGGATCGTCAGTGGTAACACGTCAAAGATATCTGATGCAATAGTTTGAGGCAAAAAGTAAATTCTGACTTGGTAAAAATCCATTATTTTATGTTCAATTACTATATACTATATGTGCTCTTCCCAGTTTCCTCCTCTTGTGTTATGTTGTGTTGTAAGAAATTATAAACTGTGAAAAATTAGATCAGCTTGAACCATTTTACTTGACTTCTGAATTTAAGGAGCAGCATTTGCTGAGAAGAGGGGGATCTTTCGGCCCCCAAAGCAGAGGCTCAAATTTGTCACTGATACCAATGCTCTGACTGCTTTCCATCTTCGTCCTTTCTTTTTCATTAAAGGAGGACACCAGTCGGTTTGTGAGTTTATGAACCTCGTTCACAATAGCCTTAACATCTGCTTGGTCCTGACAGGCTTTCCACGTAGCCTGATTAAAGGGAAATGTAAGTATGAAGTCGCCAACACGACAAGGAGGGACACCTCTGTCCTGAGTCACGCGGTTCCACGGGACGGCTGGAGCCTTGAGTTTATGTAAGCGAAGAGATGGTAACTTGCACACGGTAGATGGTGCATTTCTGTGCAATTTCCTGGTGCTGTTTAATGTTGTGAGTTTTAGGTCATCGGATCCCAGCTCGTTGTTGATTTCCTCAAACTTCTGTGGATCCTTTTCATGTCCAATGGATTTTGAATTGGGGTGAACGGGGCAAGTCGCATAACCGGTGTTATTTCTAGTATCTTCAGAACTTGAAGAGCCTGAGACAGACTGATTCCAGCTTTTGTTGCCTGATGGAGGTGCGTGCAAAATCTTGGGCAACAAAAACCCTTGAGAAATGTTTGGCCGTAAATAGCGTCTACCTGTTCTCTTCCTGCAGTATCCCTTCTGTCTGAAGCTATCAACCATCCTGTAGTTCATCAGGTCGATGATATCATTGATCAGCCCTTTCTTGACCGTTACATCGGCAGGGCAGTCCAATGTTAGCGCCGGACTGTGGTTGACCTCTAGAAGCCACGGTTTGTAGCTGGCGTCGATGAGGATATCAAACCCCAACAGTTCCAGACAGTTGGGGCTGGAGGGAATGCAAGGAACGGCTGTGAGCAGAGTCAACGTAACAATATTGCTAATCCTGTGCCAGAGCAGAAGTTCGTTAATATCTTGTTTGTGTAGAAAACTACGGAATCTGCTCATGGTCCACTTGCATCCTCTGCCTACCCGCTCTTTGTCCATGGCGTAGCACATTCCAAACTTATTAATGCTGGTATTTGTCAAATGAGAGTACAGGCTGTCTAAAGAAGCAAGGGTGTATTTTTCGGTGGCGAAACGCACTAGGCCTTCCTGATGCATGTAAATCACAAGAGGGGAGAAGCTTTTTACGCAAACGTAAATGCGTAGATCAAACTTGTAGCCTGAAATGAGAAGCGGGTTGCTGATGTACCTCTGCACGATTGCCGAAGAGTCGTAGACCAAGTCCTTGATGTCTTCAAACAGAAATATACCTCTTCCTCTTGACAGGTCAACTGGCTTACAAATCCAGTAACGGGACTTCCCTCTATCAGTCATGCGATTCCTAGTGTACACCCCTAGAAACTTTGTGTATTCGTTTGGCAATATGAAAGCAGCAGGGCTGAAGTCATACAGGCCTGTGCCGAAAGCGATCTTCATTCTTCTCATGTGTCGTGCCAGACAATCTTTGCGTGTAATCTGGCTCATTTTGGGATGGTGGTTCAGTCTCTGCCAGGGCAGGATGTTTTCATAGTCAGACTTTCGGAAGCCAGAGCTTCTCCAATAGAGGTTCCAGTCTCCTTCCTCCTGCTCCTCTTCATCATACTCATCCCAGCCACGCTCCAACAGCACCTCACGTACCACCTGAGGAGCTCCTCCGTGTAGTCTGAACACCAGGGGAGCAAAATCACATTCCCTTTCAGCCATGGAGAAGATCCAAGTGCTTCCAAGAAATCATGTGAGTCAGTTCTCTGAATTCTGCATGGAATAGGGGAAATCACATTGGTTTAATTTTCCAATGGATCCTGCTGTTCTCTTCTGGTAATACTAGAAATGCTTGCATTTGCTGCTACTTATGCTGATCAATTAGTAATAAATACAGCTTATTAATTATAAATCATTAGGATACAATGCACAGCAGTATTTCTTTTACAGTTTGTAATAAAATAATAATAATAACGGATTGATACAGTCATATGCCAGCTGTTTAGATAAAACTATAATCAAAATATAATCATGTTCATGTGAAGGACCCCCACATCATAATTTTTTTTTAAAGTTGTTATTTATACAGTGAATTTTTTTTATTTTGTTTTCTATTGCATTTTCTATTCATAGCACTGTACTGTATTTATTTATTTTAATATAATTATTCTTATTTATTTTTTTATTATTATTGTCAATTTATTTATACATTTTCCCACATAGTTTTCACCTAAACTTTTTAATGGACCCGCTAGTATTTCCTTGTAGCCTCCAGATTGACAACACCTAGTCTAGAGGCTCCTATAAACTGGAATATTGACTATTGATTTGGCAATCATGATAATACATTTACTCATCGACTGATTAATACCAACCAGATCATTCTTGTGCATGTAAATACAGTCATAGCACTCTATGAGTCAAAAGCAATGCATTTTCGATTAACGTTACACCCAGTTTCTAAAAAAAGATATAAAGCACAACCTTGTCATCATATAATTCATATAATTTACCTAATTTTATTTTATCTAGTGTTCACTTCTTTGGTTTTTGTAGAGAATATTTGCAATAATCACTCTTACCTGACCGAGCTCTGTTAATGTTACCTGGTTGATCCTCCACAGAGTTCCTGTCAGACAAGTTGTGACTCCTTTTTTGTCCTCTGCTCTGGTCATCTTTCGTTGCTAGGAAACTTTTGAATAAAAGCGCGCCATTTGAGCTGCTGACAACAGTACAGTAGCGTTACCTGCGCGGGCGGAGCAGGTGACGTCACTACGTGTGAATCAGCGTTTTAAACGTTAAACAATCCAAAGCGATATGCCAATCGAACAAAAAATATGTATTTATTTTAATATTGTATATAGTGTATCCGTCTAAATATGTCTCTGGGATATTTGAATTTAATCTATAATAGCTACACTGATGAAATGGGAAAATAAACAATTCTTCAATTCAATACCATTGTCTCTCTTCAAGATTGTTATGGAATTTTTTTTGTAAAGTTTAGTGTATTTTATAAGACATTTTATTTTAAATATGTTATTATTTGACAAATATTGAAGACGTTATCGTAAACATTTTAACCATATTCACACAGAAGTGGAAGTTGAATCGTAGACCTCATGAATGGCATTAATAGACCAAAAGAAAACACTGCCACCTACTGGAGATCAAAATACACCTACTAAAATGTAAGACTGGCAAGGACCAGTTTACTATCAGTGAGAATGCTGCCATCTACTGGTCACAACGAAAAGGAATATAAAGGCTGCAGTGCATTGATCTGTAAAATTCTTTATAAATGGCCTATTTACAATAAAACATTACATGTCATATATACAACGTGTATTTACCATAAGGGAGAAAGCACAAAGAAATTAAGTAATTTAACCTAATGCTACACTTTAGGCTGCACTGCAGGCTTCATAGCAGATTGCAGGTTGCAGACAGAGACAGCTAATCTGATAGTCCAGCTGTTAGTATTATATTGGGAAATTATTTAATGTCTGTCATGGTTACAAAAGGTTTGTCATGTAAAATACTCATCATAATTTCACTGTGTAATCAGCCCATTGTATTTTTGCTGGTTTTATTTTAAATTTAGATGCTTTCATCACATTTTTCCTAAAATTAAACGGTTTATTTCCTGGTTTAATCCCTGACTTTTGGAATATACATTGTGTCATGGAAGGCAAGGCAAGTTTATTTATATAGCACATTTCATACACAAAGTGCTTTACATAAAAGAAAGTAAAATAATCACGAAGACAAATAATAACAAAAATAAAACAAGCAATTTTAAAACTTTTAAAATGATTTTTAAAAAATTACTTAATTAAAATGAATTTAAAAACAGTTAGAAAATGATTTTACATAAAAAAGTGAAAATATAGTGCAAATAGAAAATTTGTATGGAAACAGAACATTTGTATCTTACACTTTTTTTTTAAAGCTGTCATAAAAATGTTTATTGTAAACTGTGAAAGTCTGTCACATATTTCACTGTAAAAAGTAATCACTGAATCTAGTAAACATTGTATTCATTGTAACTGATTTTTACAAATTGGTTTAATTTACTTAATTAAATTAACTGTGTTATGTGAACTTTCAGGTGGATGCATTAGTTCAACTAAAAAACTTTAATAAAAAGAGCATCTAGTTTGTTGGACTAAAGGTCTATTCCACTTAGATATATTTAGTTATCTTTACTTGGTTGTTATAGTCATGGCCAAAAATGTCAGCATCCTTGGTAATATGATCAAAGAAGGATGTGAAAATTAATCTGCATTGTGAATCCTTTTGATCTTTAATTTTTTTTAAATCACAAAAAGCTAACCTTTCATTGGATAAAACAAATTTAAAATGGGGGAATTTAAAAAAAAAGATTAATCGAAAAAAATGTGCCCAGCCCTAATACTGAGGCAGAAAAATCTACCAAAATCTATTTACACTTTTTGTCTGAGAGATAATATCTTTGTCATTTAATTCTTTGAAGTCCTCATTTTCTGGTTAAAGCAAGTCGTCATTAGTCACTTGTGGAGTTGGATGCTTGTACTCGTTGTACTCAGCGTAAAGGTAAGTAACCACAGTAAGGGCAAGAACAGACAGAGCAACGTAGATTTTGGTGGACAGGCAGAGGAATGTGCTGTAAGCAAAGGCTATAGCAAAACCGAGGGACTCCCATATGCGGTAGTTGGCAAATGCTGCTTCTTTGTCCTTAGCAAAGAGAATGCCATAAAGTGCTGCGAATGAAATAAACACACAGTATAATGACTTCACAATATATTTATAAATTAAAATATATCTAAATGTTGAAACATCTATGGAAGCATTTATATAAATATTTTTATATTTAATTATTTATTTTTAAAATGTTATATTTGTAATAATAACTTAACTGTATAGATTACTGGTATGCAGTATGAAGCACTCACCATTGGTTTGTGTTTGCCACACAGCGTCTGCCATCCCCCAGAGGGCCGGAAACACAAAGAACATGCCCAGCTGGTCTGGATGAGGCTTCCAGTACAAAAGACCCAGAAAACAGCCCAGGTTTGTCACTGCAGCTGTGAAAGCGTAGTAAGATAGAACAAACATAACCAACCAGACTTAATCTTTAAACCATGTATGAACCTTTTCTTGTATTACCCAAGCAAAAGAGAGCGAGTCTTCCAGTGTATTGAGCCAGTCTACCAAATGCGAATGAGCACAGGGAGTTAGAAGCACCAAAGCAGATCATCACAAAGCCAATGTAGTGTATTCCTATTGCACAGGTCACATAGTTCTGCAGGGGAAAGAGGGTTGCAAAAATATTTCATTAGGATTAATTAGTATTCATGTCCTCCCAGTCTGCATATGGCTGGGCCGTTTCCATTATAGACGCAATAATTTGCCCTACATTTGAAATTCTTGCACTACTCTGCCACCATCCATTACGCAGCACTCTGTTTGTTGACAAAAGGTTACATTTTTAATTTAGGCTGGTCTGCTTATGAACTCACATACTTAAACAGTAGTATACTGTACAGTGATGCAAACTACTGAAATTTCTCATATATTGTATCATTTACATGATTAATGTATGACGAGACAAAATACTTATTGTTTTGACATACAAATAAATGTGCATGTGTGCATATTTTAAAATATTATTTAAAAAATGGTTTAAAATGATCACTTGTCAACTAGAATCACACCTAGAATTTCCTTCAGGGTTCTATTTCTTTATGCTTCATTTAAAACATGGTGGTCTACCTTTGTGTATTCGCCAGCGAGGAAGCTTTGCTCAAACCCACTGTACAGGGTCAATGGGATGAGAAGCAACAATCTAGGATTTCTCAGGAGCTTGAAGGTAGCCAGAAAGGTGCTGCAAAACGACTGGTTGCCCTTGGTTTTACGAAATTCTATGACCAGATCTCGGTCGATGTTGTCCAGGAACACTGCCACAAAAATGATGGCCAGAACCTCCAAACCTGCATGGACCAGGAAACACTAGGTTAGGAAATTCCTAGAATAATGCAAACTAGATTTGTATTTTTCCTGAAAGAGTTGTAAATGGCACTTGTCCATTACTATGTACTTGGTAGGTTGTTCTTGGTGGTTCTAGTGATTGCTCTGTGGTTTCTAGAGTATTCTGCAATGCTGGATGACTTATTTACTGAAGTTTAATAATTAGGGGTTTGTTCAGATCTTTAATTTTAAACGCCATTAATAATTGCATTTTTATGTTCACTGTAATACAGGAGCAGTAATTTGGACATTCAAATCTAGATTTTCTTTTTTCAGTGGACAGTATGAATGAAATCATTATATTATTGACTAAACTAGTTTTTGGACACAAATATGAATGATTGTTACCCACCGATATAGCAGCCTAGCAGTGTGTTCACTAGGTGTTTTCCTGGAAGGGTTGTGTTTGCGACTGTGAAATTTTCAACGCATGATGTCGCACCACAGAACTGCAGGTTCTCCTCAGGGACTTCTAGAAATGAATAAAAGCTCGGTGTATTTACACTCACCCAAATAAATCAATAAAAATGGACACTGGCAAAGTGTTTAATCCAACTGTACCTATGCTAGAATCCTGGCCGAATATCAGAGATGACATGAGGTTTCCCCACACCGCTGATGACTGAAAAATGAAGAAAAAGATGCCAAAATATTGGCTGATGATATCCTGGCTTTTCTTGTTGATTTTCTGGCCTCGTCTGTTTCCACTTATTGTGAGATAGGTGCATTTTGCAGGCCACAGCAGTGAACCTCCTATACCCAGAATAGCAGAGGTTGTCATCAGACTTGGCCTGCAGACAAACATGATGAAATGAGGTGCTGAATGATGTGATGAAAGACACTACAGATTTACTTCTAACTTAACTGAATTAACAGAACCTTCAGCTCTTAAATGTTTAAATTAAATGTTTGGGGTCAGTAAGTAGCAGCACAACAAAATGTTATAATTACATTTTAAAATATAGCATCTTACCGACCCCAAACTTTAGAACAATATACAAATATTAAATATGTAACAATATAAATATACAGGTGCATCTCAATGAATTAGAATGTCATGGACAAGTTCATTTATTTCAGTAATTCAACTCAAATTGTGAAACTCATGTATTAAATAAATTCAGTGCACATAGACTGAAGTAGTTTAAGTCTTTGGTTCTTTTAATTGTGATGATTTTGGCTCACGTTAAACAAAAACCCACCTATTCACTAGCTATCTCAACAAATTAGAATTCTTCATAAGACCAATAAAAAGTAAAAAAAAAAAATGTAGTGAACTTTTGGCCTTCTGGAAAGTATGTTGATTTACTGTACATGTACTCAATACTTGGTAGGGGCTCCTTTTGCTTTAATTACTGCCTCAGTTCAGCGTGGCAAGGAGGTGATCAGTTTGTGGCACTGCTGAGGTGGTATGGAAGCCCAGGTTTCTTTGACACTGGCCTTCAGCTCATCTGAATTTTTTGGTCTCTTGTTTCTCATTTTCCTCTTGACAATAGGGGTTCAGGTCTGGTGAGTTTACTGTCCAGTCATTTAACCAACCTTTGGTGCTTTTGACAGTGTGGGCAGGTGCCAAATCCTGCTGGAAAATGAAATCAGCATCTTCAAAAGGCTGGTCTGCTGAAGAATGCATGAATTGCTCTAAAATTTCTTGGTAAACTGGTGCAGTGACTTTGGTTTTCAAAAAACGCAATGGACCAACACCAGCGGATGACATTGAACCCCAAATCATCACAGACTGTGGAAACTTAACACTGGACTTCAAGCAACTTGGGCTATGAGCTTCTCCACCCTTCCTCCAGACCTTGGTGTGAAAATTAAATACAAAACTTGCTCTCATCTGAAAAGAGGACTTTGGACCACTGGGCAATAGTCCAGTTCTTCTTCTCCTTAGCCCAGGTAAGACGCCTCTGATGTTGTCTGTGGTTCAGCAAATTCCTTGACACGTCTGTGTGTGGTGGCTCTTGATGCCTTGACCCCAGCCTCAGTCCATTACTTGTGAAGTTTACTCAAATTCTTGAATCAATTTTGCTTGACAATCTTCATAAGGCTGCAATTCTCTCGATTGGTTGTGCATCATTTTCTTCCGCACTTTTTCCTTCAACTCAACTTTCTGTTAACATGCTTGGATACAGCACTCTGTGAACAGCCAGCTTCTTTGGTAATGAATGTTTGTGGCTTACTCTCCTTGTGAAGGGTGTCAATGAATGTCTTCTGGACAACTGTCAGATCAGTCTTCCCCATGATTGTGTAGCCTAGTGAACCAAACTGAGAGACCATTTTGAAGGCTCAGGAAACCTTTGCAGGTGTTTTGAGTTGATTAGCTGATTGGCATGTCACCATATTCTGATTTGTTGAGATAGTGAATTGGTGGGTTTTTGTTAAATGTGAGCAAAAATCATAACAATTAAAGGAACCAAAGCCTTAAACTACTTCAGACTGTGTGCACTGAATTCATTTAATACATGAGTTTCACAATTTGATTTGAATAACTAGAATAAATATACTTTTCCACAACATTATAATTTATTGAGATGCAACTATATGTCTCTTGTATTTCACACATAATAGTCATTTCAGGCCTGGCATTTGAAACGGTGTCTCACACATGCAGAAAAATAATGCCATTTTGAACTTATAGTGTAAGCAACTATGCTTACATATCTGTTTATATTGTTCAACAAATCAGTACAAAAGGCAGAGAAATGCACACACCAGCCTGGCGCAAGGTTTCCAAAGGAATATGACACATAACAAGCCATAGAAAGGACGATGGTCCATTTACAGCCCAGATTTTTGATCATTATTGAAGGCAGAAACATCGAGGCCAAAATCATCGCTCCATAGATGACACTGAGAGAAATAACACCCCTTCCATCCTCAGCATTAAGACTGCTCTGTAACGTACAAACATGCTTTCATCAATATAAATATACCCACAAATCAAAGCCAACAATACAGTTATTTGTGTAACAAATAGGCCAGATTTTAATAGCTTTAATTGTTAATAATAATTTAATCTTGCCTCCCACACAACTTTTTAAAACTTTATGTTAAATAAATGATCTGCTTTACACCTTTTCTGAACAACTACAAAGAGTCGTTTGTGTAGATATTTATGTGTACAATTTGTATTTATTTATCTTCTCTGATTTATTACCTGTAAACTCTGCAGTCCTCCATACGCTGTAAATAAGAGCAAAAATCCAAATGAAACCACAAGGACATTTTTGGTGGTTCGGCTCATAAATTTTGTCATCCTGAAATCCAGTGAATGCTTCAAAAGGGATGAATTCCTTCAGTGAAAGACAAAAGTCTAGATTGACTTGGAAGTCACACTGGGCTAATACATAACAAGGCTGAAAACGCTCTAGGACAAAGTTCACTGTAATGGAGTCATGAAAAGCATCCAGGTTTTGGATGCCTAAAGCTGAGTCAATAAAGACAAACTGATTGCATATCATTTACTAAAGTGTTTTTTAACACAAGTTATTCTCTTCTTTTTTTCAATATATTAAACTGTAATAATGTTTTACAATATTACTGTTTTTACTGTAGTTATATCCTTTTTTTATTTTACTATATTTTGCTGTGTAAAAACCATAAGAGACTTCTTTCAAAAACAGTTTTACAAACTCCAAACTTCTAATCAGTATAAGCTTCCATAACACTGTCATTTGCTGCACATTTCACAGTAATATTTTTAAATGAACGAATTCACTGCAGTTTGTCCTCTCTGAATCCGCAGACAAAAATTTGTCTCAGATTGTGAAATTAATATTATTTTATATATATTATCAAGATGTGCCAGCTAGGAGGTGAAAGTCACAATTGCGCATCATTGACTCCACCCAGCCTTTATCGGAGCATTTCATTCCTTTCCTCAGCATTCATTTGAGGTTGTATCATTTACAGTAAGTGATCACTTTATCTGAAGTGACTTATTATAATCGTTTATGTGGATTTAATGTAAGTGTCTTGCTCTGAAGCCCAATGGTTGTTCTTAAATTATGCTTATTTAATTATTGTAGACTTTCTGTTTGAATATAGATGCTATTTAGTCCCTTTCTTTGCCCCATTTTTCCTTGTTGTGTCCATTATAATAGTCCCCACAATGTAGGCTATATGTTAAATACTTTAATATATATTTTTTTGGTTTAGTATTTTTTTTTTTTTAATTGATGTACCTTTTTCATCTTAATATGTCCTGATCATCACAATATATAGCCAATATATATTCCTACTATATTCTACAGAAAAGTAAGAGTACGTAATGTGAAAAGGAAACAGAGAGAGACAGTCTTTACAATAGCATGCACTGTCTCTAAAAGCTCTAGAACACAGCAGGGGCGGATCTAGAAAAATATTGATGGGGTGGCAGGAATTTTTGAGGGGTGGCAACATATGGCAGACATATATATACTGAATTTAGTCACAGTTATTACAGTTTGATGATAAATATATGTGCACACTACAAAAAGGACACGGGCTATCATTTACAAACTTAATCTCATGCAATCAATGTCTTGCATTTGAAACAGTTATAACAAACATTACAAACATATAAGGAATAAGTGACCATAACCCATAAGCACCACCACACTCACTAATGCATACAGTATGCATCAACATGTAATTAAGAGCATTATAAAAGGTTCAGTGTTATCAGTATGTCAATTTATTATAAGAAACACAAGATTTTAACAGCCAGTGACATTTCCAGCTGGGGAGACTCAACTGATTTTCTACTGTTTAGTGTTAATCATCATCTAACTCAACCAGTCAAGAGCTAGATTTAGCCTTAGATGTTATATGAATATGGTCTCTGAAGCATAGGTTTTATTAGTTGACAATAATAATAAATAAATAAACATGATAGGCACAAATACAAATATACTTCTAGAAATTGTTTTTGAAAAATATGGTGTTATTGTTTTGGCAAGCTTAAATTAAAACTTCTATGAAAACTTGTGTGATATTGCTTTAAAATGATGTTTTAGTATATCTTCTTTTAAGTATATTTTACGAAGCAATTTCTTACATAATTTCTTTGAGTTAGACCAAACTTTTATTTTGGTGGGTTGTAACCAGAGTTTCTGTGTTTTTTAATTAACTATTATTATTAGCTAATAGGAAGTATAGCATATCAAGTATGCTAATACTTGAAGTATAGCATACTCTACTGTGCAATAGTACTATATTTCTGTTTGAATTTCTTCAAGTTATACCGAAATTTTATTTTGACAGGTTGTCGTAAAGACATTGCCTTTTCTGTTAGTCTGTGAATACGATACGAATGAATAATGATAATTTTATCAAATGAAATGGTGAAATCCTCTCATAGCGCACTGACGTACACATGTGTAGCATACATCATGCATCAATATATTGAAGAGCTGAAAACACCACGCGTGCTTCAGTGTGAGTGTGTGTGTTTGTGTGTGTGTGTGTGTGTAGTAGAGCACATATTCCCAGAGACGTTTATAACAACACCTTAAGGGTTCCCATAAGCAGGATTTATTGTTGTGCCCCCCTTCCTCAAATATGATGATGGAAAAAACCCTACTATAGGGGTGAAAAAATTACTTTAATCAAATAAAAAACTAAATGAATAAATTGTATTATTTACAAATCACATTTGTAGCTCTTGACATTTACCTGTGGCTATAACTTTATTATGACTAATTTATTTTATAGTCTCAAGCATTCAGAAATCATCCAAAAGGAAACTAAGCAGTTTTACTAGGATAAAACCATGGTTTATTTTTGTAAGGTTTGTGATATGCGAATCATTTGAGTCAGTTCGGGAGTTCAAAGCTGGTTCGCGAATCATGTGAGTCAGTTTGGGGATCGCGAATCATTTGAATCAGTTATGGGGATCGCGAATCATTTGAGTCAGTTTGGGAGTTCGGAGTGGGATCGCGAATCATTTGAATCAGTTCGAGAGTTCGGAGCTACTTCGCGGATCATTTGAATCAATTCGAGAGTTCGGAGCGGGTTCGCGAATCAATTGAGTCAGTTCGGGAGTTCAAAGCGGGTTCGCGAATCATTTGAGTCAATTTGGGGATCGCGAATCATTTGATTCAGTTTGGGAGTTCGGAGTGGGATCGCAAATCATTTGAATCAGTTCGAGAGTTCGGAGCGGCTTCGCGGATCATTTGAATCAATTCGAGAGTTCGTAGCGGGATCGCGAATCATTTGAGTCACTTTGGGAGTTCAGAGCGGTATCGCGAATCATTTGAATCAGTTCTGGAGTTCGTAGCTGGTTCGCGAATCATTTGATTCAGTTTGGGGATCGAAAATCATTTGAATCAGTTCGGGAGTTCGGAGCGGGATCACGAATCATTTGAATCAGTTCGGGAGTTCGTAGCGGGTTCGCGAATCATTTGAGTCAGTTTGTTGATCGAAAATTATTTGAATCAGTTCGGGAGTTCGAAGCGGGATCGGGAATCATTTGAATCAGTTCGGGAGTTTGAAACGGGTTCGCGAATCATTTGAGTCAGTTCGAGAGTTCAAAGCGGGTTCGCGAATCATTTGAGTCAGTTTGGGGGATCGCAAATCATTTGAATCAGTTCGGGAGTTCGGAGTGGGATCAGGAATCACAAAAGATTCGCGTTCGTAAATTTTCAAATTGGCCACAACTTTTAATTCGTTGCTGCCAACTAGGGTGGCAAGGCTTTTTCTTTTAGGTTAAGGGCATAGTCGGTTCTCAGAAGTGAAAGTTGGGCAAAGATCTGTAGTGGTTAATGATAGACTACAACAAATATAATTTTTGCATTCCCATTTGTTCTAATAGCACAAGAAAAAAAAACAATGATATAGTTTCTATGACCTTACAAAAGAGGAAAAAATCTAGAGAGATGAATTATGGTCGGAAGAGAGAAAGATGTCAAATTAGCCCAATTAACAAGTATCCAGCAGCGTTAACTATACACTTTATAAAAATCTGTTAAATAGGGCACAGTATACAGTATAATTTGAAAGATTTTCTTCTGTTTTTATTTTATACAGTTTTTTTTTTACCAGTATTTAGAATTTTACACTGCATTGCATTATGTTTTAGAATGAATGGAAATTAAATCAAAATCAAAATATTATCAAAAATGTACTGATAATATCCCTTGTAACGAGCTGCCTTTACTTTTTCTGTTATTTTCTGACTTATTTGCCACCCTATGCCACCCCGCTCACAACTTTTAAAAGTGTTTTATCGAGGGTCTACCTATTTTTATAGATTTTTTTTGTCAGAAAGACATTTCGTCAGCTGTACAGTTAAACAGCAGTGATAGTCCATTGAACGTACTGCACTTCAGTCCCTCAAATTCTTGTTTTTATTCCTGTCAGAAATTAAATTTGTCTCTAACCTGAGAAAGACATTCTGGATGTTGCTTCTACCAGTTCTAACACTTGAGGTCAGTGTTTAACAAACTTTGGTCAGAGGACATTGAACATAGGCTAGAGGGACCTTTGTTTTGGTGAATTTTAGTGGCTGTATTAAGTACGTTCCCCTCAGGTTTACAAAGATAACATGTTCATCACATCAATTATTGTAACTTTTGAATAGCCTTGAAAGAGTCCAAATAATTAATTGTGAACAGTAAATTTATTATTTTAGCATTTCAACACTTTTTTGCCAAAGGTTTTACATGAGTGCTTTTCCTAAACCTATTTTTCTTTATAATTAAATAATTCATTTGATGGATTGCTGATATATTGTTATCTAAGGCAAAAATACGCAATGATATGTAAACAATTAGATACATATGCATGAACTGATAAAATGTATATCTTGAACGCAGTGTTGGATAAACTCATCTGCCAAATGCTGAAAATGTTCTCAAACCAGGTTAAATTGTACCTGCAGGAGATATTGTCTACAGACTCACTAACTTTGCCATGACTCTTTATAGGATTTTGTCTAGTTTTTTCCCCTTTCTCAACCTCCCATTCTTCTGCAAGTCCCTTAGCAGAAATCGTGCTTACCCAAAGGACATTTTTAATGGAGTTCTTAGTTAAATATAGAAATAAATATCTAAATATTTATAGAAATAAAAATAGACAGTATAGCAGTATAGAGTAAAAAACAAAAGGATCTTGACGGAATTTGATGAGAAATGCTTGAGTTCATATTCAGATATATAAATATATAAATATATTGTTATAAATATATTGTAAATGGTTTCCTCATGTAATAGATGGAATACACAGCAATTCAACTATTCAATTATTGAGTCGGGTAATTACATTTTCATCTGTAATATGACATATTATTAAGTGAATCTGGATATTTACCAAGAAAATACATTATTATTTGGGAATTAAAATGTGGATTACAAGGACATTTTGGAAATTTGAATAAAACCAGGAAATTACTTCAAGAATTTAACAATGATACTTTAGCATCATTTAAATTTTTTTTTAAAAATAATATTCTAAATTAAATATACATATATTGTATAATATGATATACACATATATATTCTATTTTATTTTAGTTAAAGATTTTATTTTATTTATTTCTTATGGTTTTATCTTAACTATAATAACCCTGGAATGTAAATAGGGCCAGTTTTGATTTCATGTTGACTTTAACAAGATTTTTACTGTACTGATTCAGAAACTTATTACTGGAGGAGGTGCTGGGAACCATTCAGCCAAATGCATGTAAATACAGTACTGAGTGCATGATGTCATTCCAATGCTAGGAGCCGCTGGCACTTCTTTCATTCAGGCATTTGCCACCAGGTTTCCATGACCCACACAACCTCATTTGTTTTCTTTTATGTGTACGGTTCAGCAGGCCAGACGGGTTTTTCCTGCTGAAAGCTACTGATGACAGGCGTGAGTCACTCGCACCGTGCCCATTGTTTGCTGTTTGCTGATGTGGATGTGCATTTTCTGTAGCTGGTCCCAGCACAATGCTCAGTGGCACAGAGATGCTGACACAATACAAAAATGTCTTTATTTAGCAAAATTGAAACGGCTCATGATGACATGTGTGTGCTTCACCACTAGTCCTGCCTGTTTTCTCCTCAACTCATCCTCCCAAAAGAGAGAAAGGCAGGAAGGGATAGGATGAGGGTTAACATTTGTTGGGTTAAACAAGACTTCCAGCCTCAAAATGATTGTTTGTGATGTTGTAAAAGGTCTAAATTTGTTTTGTCTGTCCACAAATCCAGCAATTTTGACTTATGATTATATAGGCTATTTAATAACTGTTTTTTATATGATATTGAAACTTTGAAAATACTTCTTGTCCGCATGTGACTTAATGGTTTTTCATTAGCATAGTGCTCTGAGGCCTGATATGTTTAGCCATGAAGTTAACGGCTTGGTCATATGGTTCTCAGAAGTGAAAGTTAGGCAAAGATCTGTAGTGGTTAATGATAGACTACAACAAATATAATTTTTGCATTCCCATTTGTTGTAATAGCACAAGAAAAAAAAATCCATGATATCGTTTCTATGCCCTTACAAAAGAGGAAAAAATCTAGATAGATTAATTATGGTCGGAAGAGAGAAAGATGTCAAATTAGCCAAAATAACACGTATGCAGCAGCGTTAACTATACGCTTTATAAAAATCTGTTAAATAGGACACAGTGTACTTTATAATTTGAAGGATTTTCTTCTGTATTTATTTTATACAGGTTTTTTTTTTTACCAGTATTTAGAATTTTACACTGCATTGCATTATGTTTTAGAATTAATGGAAATTAACTCTAAAATACATTGATAATATCCCTTGTAATGAGTTGCCTTTACTTTTTCTGTTATTTTACTGACTTTTTTTACAGTGTAGTTTCCTGTAATTTATGCCAAAATTATATAACACAAATTATAGTGTTCAGTATAAAATTAAATCTACAGTAAGTTTTTTTAATAAAAATATAAAAAAATTGTAATGTCATAAAGATGGAATCATGGCATCATCTCAGTCTGTGAAAACGTTCTATTAGCGAAACTTTGGTGAAATTTTGCCATTGCAGTGTCGCAATGCATGAACCACCACTTACTCAGTGGTCACCTCCGAGTCAAGCAGCTTTATATTTTTAATCCTGTCAGTTGGTGTGTTATAATTAAAAATATGGAGAAATTTTCATGTCACGTGCCCTCAGCTGACTGAACAGGTACTACCTTTGAATTTGAACTTGAAAGAAATCATGTTCTGTATATGAATATGGGTAGTATGAATGAAATTCAAATAAATCTGTCATGTTGATGGCGTCATGGCATGGTAAAGTGTCCATCAAATGCACACTTCAGAATCTCACTAGAGGTAGTAGGTCATCCTGGTACTTTTCGCTTACTGTTTTTCACATACAGTATTATGTTTGGATGCAGTGCACCTCAATTTGCAACGTGGAAGGAAAGGGTTTTCTGTGAATGTGCAAGATTCAGTGGCCACTAATAACTAGAAAAATATCAAAGTGTAAAAAAACAGGGAAACTATTTGCGCTACAAACAAGTGTGTTTATAATTATGACAATACATTAAAATAATATGATGTTGCAAACTGGTATTTCTTATTAAGCACCATAACAAAGGTTTGTACAGCTAAAATAACTGAAACCAGATAACACCAGAGACCTTGCACATTGAAGTTACTAAAGGCCGCACCTGTTTCTAAATGACCGCACATTGATAGTGCATGTGCAACATTAACACAGGTACAGTTTCTGTTTCTGTATGATTCAGAATTGAGTCAGATGGGGGCCTGCATCATGAGGCTTTAAAGACAGGATTTTCTGCTGAATGAGTGGTGTCAAGGTCAGGAAGAAAGAAATAAGACAGAAAATGAGTTTAACTGTGACAAAAATAGCATGAATTATTCATTTGCCCCTTTTTCTTACACTCCTCTTTATTTGAGCTCAGTCTACAGAAAAGAGTGTCGTTTTCTGCACCTTCTTACTTCCCAAAATGGCCTTTTAATTAGGCTGACAAATTACAGTAGTCATTCGCTGCAGCTATTGGGAAAGGGAAATTTGTGTTCCTCAACCTCTCTTTTGTCTGCTGACTTTAAAGAGAAGTAGCAGCTGGTGGGAACCTATTATTGAGACAAAAATTCTAAGCATACCATTAGCATCTTCTAAAAGTATCAGCTTCTTTTTTTACCTTGAATATTTTATCACACACATTTTGTAATGTCTACATCGTTTTTAAATAAAGTGTATTTTTTTTTTGTTATTAATTGATTAAACAGTTATAAACCCACAGATAAAAATAGGTTAGGAACAAATGTTGCCTTTAAAAGAAGATTTTACTTTTTTTTTTTAATTAGGATAATTTTCCAACTCCCCTAGAGTTAAACAGTTGAGTTTTACCGTTTTCAAATCCATTCAGCCGATCTCCAGATCTGGCAGTAGCACTTTTAGCATAGCTTAGCATAGATCATTGAATCTGATTAGACCGTTAGCATCTTGCTCCAAAATGACCAAAGAGTTTCTATATTTTTTCGCTTTAAAACTTGACTCTCCTATGGTTACATCTTGTACTAAGGCCAACGGAAAATTTAAAGTTGTAGAATCTTCTAGGCCGATATGGCTAGGAACTATACTCTAATTCTGGCATAATATTACGCAGCGCCTGAAAGTAGTCCCCAACTACAGTATTTTCCGCACTATAAGGCACACTTAAAAGCCTTTAATTTTCTCAAAAAACGACAAGTGTGCCTTATAATCTGTCAAATTGTTGACATTCCCTTTAGCACAGCTCCATCTAGTGGATTCATAACGCAAACCAAGTCAAACGTTTGACTGCAGTATCTTCTATTCTATGCACCTTATAATCCGGTGGGCCTATATATGAAAACAGTTCTAAAATAGGCCATTCATTGAAGGTGCGCCTCATAATCCGGTGCGCCTTATAGTGCGGAAAATACGGTAGTTTGTGTAGTTGCAGCAATGGAGATGCTAGTGACTATTTTCAGGCACTGCGTAATATCCATAGACTGTATGAAAATATGGACGTAGTGTCCGTGATGTCACCCATAGGTTTCTGAAGAGCGTTTTTGAAGTCAAAAGTGGGCGGAGGCGGCTGTCACCATATTGGCAGCCATCACCGAGCATCACCTCCGGATAATCAAAAATCACAGCAGTGGCAATCCACCTGGAAATATTTGCATTTCATTTGCTCAGCAATGCATCCTCTGCAGTGAATGGGCGCCATCAGAATGTCCAAACAGCTGATAAAAACATCACAGTAATTCACAAGTAATCCACACGACTCCAGTCCATCAATCAATGTTTTGTGCAGCAAAAATGTTTGTAAGAAACAAATTCATCAATAAAGTAGTCCATGATCCATAATAGCCTGCACTAGCAAGGCTCTCTGTCTGTGTAGATCGCTAATCAGATGTGGAGACGTCTGCCGCTTGACAAGCACAGAGGCTCAAAGAGGTGAAGTTTTCCAAGCCATTGCCATGGAAATGGCATTCCGTGCCAAAGCGCATCTTCTGGGACTGGAGGCAACTGCCCACCGCTTCTATTCACACTAAATAAGTTGGTTGAAAAGAGCTGTAGAGAGCAGACTCTTCCCCTGAAGTCTTCCTCTGGCTCTCTAGATGCCACGGCCTCTGCTGTCTCACCGTAAAGCTACACTAATATCAAACACAGATGTACCAGCAGAACGCTATCACAGGCCAAGAACTGGCAGTTTGTGTCTGTAACTGGAGTGCTGCTTCAGTTTGGTGACCATTTGGTTGTTAGCTCAGGAAGTCAGTGCAACCTTATCTCAACACTGATGGGTTTTACATACAATCAGCCTTCACTCAAAAAATAAATAAAAATAATTTGAATGCTTGATCAAATTACTTTGTTGAAATTAGCAGAACCTAACATACATAACATATTTCCATTATGTTCCGTCCACTTCAATTTGTAAAATGTAAGTGAACTTAATAACTTTGTGTTGGGACTACATGAATCATTTTCTGTTGACACAGCTAACTGAACAGAGGATGTTTAGTTCCCAGCATGCTTTTTATGGGATCGCATTAAGACGGAGACATGTTTATCCGTTGTCCAATACAGCCCTCTGGATATACATACAGTATAAATTAATACTGATCTGTCAGTGATGCTTAATTGTCTATAATGTAATGAAATAATACATGCAAGGCAGCAGGAGGGATCAGGATGCTGGATGCAGCATGAATATTCCTCTGTTTTTATTGCTAGAGTACAGGCTTTTCTCTATAGCACCTATTCTTATCACAGAAGAAGGTTGCAGATATAAAGATCCCTTAAGTGCTTTCAGATGTCAAGTGAATTTCTGAGTTCAAAGTTCAGTTTTAAAGGAAGTGTGTGTGTATGTACATGTGAAAGTGGGATTTAAAATAAAACCGCTGTTAAAAAGACGCCCTGCAGACCGCGGCAGGAAACCATGTTACTTTTGGCTCTCACCAACTTCCTTTTTCTGCCACAGATATTACAGTACAGCTTGAGACACTGTGATTTACTAATTGTTACCATTGACCTCACATCACTAAGGTCAATTGTGACTTGTCCTGACTTTTGTCACAGTTGCAAGATACAAACTCAGAATTGTGACATACAAATTAATAATTCTGAAAAAGATTTAGTTGCAAGATGTTAATTCGCAATTGCAAATTTATAACTCAGAATTTTGACAGAATTGGGAATTTGGAGAAAACAAGTCAACATCACAAGATGGAGAAAACAGGCTTCCATAGTTTGTTACAACTTAAACAGAAGCAGAAAAATTATTAATATGAGACATAATGAATCAGTACCTTCTTGTAAAATTAGTAACTGTTGCTTAGGCGACACTTTTTTTTCTCTTTTAATAAGATCTTTCCAGTTGTGCTTTGTCAGTTTCTGTCCCTGGATCTGCATGAAATAAGATAGATAGATCGAAGTGAAGAAACCTGCCACAAAGAACGCTGACTCATAACACTTATAGATGGAAAATTATGATTTATTTGCCAACCTATCTTCTCTTTAATTGAGCCCTTCAAATGGACAATTGATGTCTGGCTCTCCAGACCACCAAAGTGCAGTGCTAGACAGAATCTGTATACAGTGTTGTAAAACTGAGACCAGACAAAATGTAAATTAGTGATGCTTTTTGCATCGGTTTTGTGTGACCTTTTGTTTTAGGCCATTTTGTTAACATCCAACAATTCGATTATTAACCAAAGTATTAGGAAATCTGACTAGATTTTTACATTTTCTGAAGAATGGGAGTCAGATCACTTAGACAAGCCACACGATTTTATGTCTATAGCTCAAATGGGTTGGGATGAGTTATGCAATGTTTAATATTTAGGACCAAGGGTTTTGAGAAACCATATCTTGGAAAGGACAACTGATTTAAAATAACCCAGGTACATCATGCTGCTATTTGAATAAGAGGCTATAGAGATTTCTTCTTTTGATACCCCCACCCCCCCCAAGAAAATTATTTGAAATGTATTCAAGCTTAATTTGTTTTTGTAAAATAAGCAACATATGTTTCATATATCTATATAAGCTTGAACACATTTGATGGAATTAGATTTTTTGGGGGGGATATCACTTTAAAACTCCTGGGTATCAATTTAATAATTCTCTACTTTTATTGCGTAAAAACTAGTTCGATTTTTTTTATTATGTAATTTTATCTAACGACATCCGCGTGCACACGTAAATATTTTGAATGGAGCAGCAAGTGCCTGGAACAAGAAGTTTCTTTAATTTTGTTCTTGTGCGCGTCCCCGTCAGTGTTCCTCATTAATTTTGTGTGGAGTGTAGCGCGCGGGCGCGCGCACAGCTCCAGCTTTGCCACAGGGAGCGCGCACGGAGCGCGTTAAGACAAACGAGAGCTGCCTGGGAAGGCGGAAACAGTGGACGATAGAGCTGAGGTGCATTAACCGGCGACTGCGGGAAAGAGCGACGCTCACCGCGGAAACCGCGTTTGAAAGCCCAGTATCTGGGTGTAACAGATTTACTTTTTATACCAGGCCGTCGGTTAAGAAGCCTGTTTGAGTGGATAAAACCGCACCGGCGAGGAAAAAGGCGGATTGTTTCTCTCTCCGGCTTGACTAGAATTATTAGGGATTTGAGAATGTCGGGGAGCCGAGAGGAGGAGCGGCGGAAACTCGCCGACATCATCAACCACTGGAACGCCAACCGGCTCGACCTGTTCGAGATCAGCCAACCGACTGAGGTGAGTCCGCGGAGCCGAGAGCGAGCACAGGCCGCGCGGTCTTCTGTCTGTCCGTGCCGCGAGATTCATTCCCCCAACACGCGAGATTGTTATAGTAAAAAAAACGTGCGCTTGATCTGTCATATATTACCTGTCTTTATGTCTCAATGGCTCTGGAACGGCTAAATCACGACGGGAGCTTTATTATGACTTATCTGATGCATTTTTGAGTCAGGTAATGGCAGGATATGCCCATGTTGGAGGTGAAGTAAAGCATAAATAGTCTAGTATGAATAAAATGTGGACACTTCTAGCTGAGTCCCTGTTGCTGTTCAACTTTGGCCTTTTCGTTTTACGTTAAAACATTAGTTATATATTACCACCATGAACGAGCCGGGCTAAAATGATTCGGTGCTCGCTTGCAGTTTGTAGCAGAGAGCTGCATGCAAAGCTGTCAGATTAGATCAGAACAGCTGGATGATATCTTAGATGAATGTAATAAACATGGTTTGTTAGGATGTCAGGCCATGGTCAACAGAAACTGTCCGTTTAAGTGATGTAACCTGAAATGGTTGTGTGTTTATTTATGTAGTGTATGTTTTCATATATTTATAACACAAGCGTCATGCATGTTGTCATTCGGGTGCATGAGAATGCATTTCTATTTTTGCTTAACTGTTTGTTCAACATGTTTTAGATGCATTTAGCAAACAATCGCGGGATAAATGGGGATTTTAACTTGCATTGGTTTTGCGTGCATATGCTTTGGATTGCACGCCAGAGTTGGTAGGGAATTAGTGTTTTTAGGCGGGCAGTGCATGAATGCATTGAATGAAGGGGGTTGGGGGTAAAGCATAATGCCGGGGGTCTTCCCTGCTGATTTACTGGAAACCCCCATAGGCGCAAAGAATATTCTTTGGCCCTTAATAATTCATGCATAAGACGTGATATTGAGCCCCTGCGGCACCTGCTGATGTGACATAAAAGCCTAGATTAGGTTTGTTTTGGTCTGTAGAGGGTGATTAATAAGAAGTGGAAAATGCATTGACAGAACCTCTCCGAGTCCCCCCTTAAAGACCACAAACTCTTAAGATCAGCAGGAGTCGTGAAGAGCTGATGATGACGTAATCGTCTTGTCCTCCAACCAAGTGTGACAGCCAATTTGCAGGCCTGCTTCTATTGTCACATTTATTCACTGGAACATTGTATAACTAGAGATCTACTACTATTTATTATTATTTTATTTTTTATTCAGTCCTGATTATTTTTGGTCTAATAACCAGCGTTCAGAACCGATGTTTTATTTTTATTGCTATTAGATAGCAAAACATAAATGTAATGAAAATATTTTATTTAAATATATATCTTTTACATTATATTCAATATATATACATACAAATTTCAGTTATAATTATTATTAGTTATGCTATGACATACTGCACGCAGCTGTTTTGCAATGTGGTTGCATATTTAATTTGTATCCTTTTGTTTTGGGCTGTGAAGCCTAAAATGCTTTGCATTTCTCACTAGAGAATGAATTATGTAAGAAGTCATTTATGTAAACAATCCATTAAATAAGTAGGTTACTTTACCTTTGAAACACTACTGTTTATTTTTGAATGCACAGTGGTGTAATGGCATTGAAGGGTGCTTTATTTTAGGAAACACAAATGATGCAGAATAAACAGTAGAACTTTCAGTAGAAGATTCCAGTCCGTCAAAAAACATCTGGTGAAGTGGAAAAACTACAAGTTTGTAATAAAACAATTAATCTTTAATACATTTTTAACTTAAAGCTGACGAGTCCTCTATTCATAATATAACTTTCTCAGGTGTACTATTCCATGAAAGCACATGGCAAAAGATGCGGTTTTTTTTTTTTTTAATGCTAACATGTATCAGAATCATTTAGCATTACGGTATGTTTACAGATTTTATTTGGAGATCCAGGGCAAACCTAAAAAATGCCTTGTTATACATTAAATAAATAAGCGTGTTTGACTAGCTTAGTCATTTATTGCATGCATACTTTTTCAGCTTGGTTTTCAGGGATTGTAGAAGGGATTGTTTTGCATGTGGTATCTGCAGTGTGGCGTCTTCCTGTTTTGCACAACTTTGTGTGCATGCATAGTCTTTATGAAGTCCGATTGCTTCCTTTAGTTCCCTCTGTTTAGGAGAAATTTCTTGCACTGGTGCTCATTTGTAGATCACTTTGGATAAATCGCCTTCTAAATGATTAAATGTACATTTAAACTTAGCTTTTTATACAGTAATTTAAAATATAACATGTTTAAAAGATAACATTTCATATTTTTTCATAAGGTTACTTAAGCTTTTAGCAAGGGTGGCATCAGGCAATTGTTTTTACTGATCAGTGTGGTGAAATTAATTTGAGTCTGAAATACAAATACCAAGCTTTTAACCAGTTGGCACTGTGTTTTTAAGAAGATGGAGGATCAAATTAATGCATGCCGTCATTTCCTGTATCTGCATCTGTATCTTGTCCACCAAAGACAGTTTGTGACAAGTCGTCAGTAAGAACTTGTTCCTTTGCTCACTTGAATTTGTTTACGAATAAGGCACAATTTTCAGAAAGACTGAAACTTAAAGACGATTCTGTAACGATTATATTTGGTCTAACAGTAATGTTGCATCACACAAGTGTAAATCATTTTTTTTATTACGCAGTCACTATTGCTTTGTCTATTATTACAGAAGAAAACAGGACAGAAAATAGCCTATTACTTTTAAATTATATATTTGATGTAAAAATCTTGATAAAATTATAAGTGGACCTCAGACAACAGTACATGATCCCTTTAATGTGTCAAAGCAGAAAACAATGAAATATTAGCTTTAGGTATGATTATCAGACAGTTATACCATAAAAATAATCAATGTACATTTATTAGGGGATGGGAATTCCAAGAAAAAATAATATTTTGAAAATCGATGAGTATGAATCGTTATTAAACTTAGGAAAAGTTAAGAAAATAATCGCACAACCTCTTGCTATCTCTTGGAATCGAAACCATAACCTTGCCATTGTTGGTAGCACCATGCTCTACTGTTATCATGAAAAAAAAAAAATAATAATTCATCTCTAGTTTTTGTGCATCAAAGCTGGATAGGTGTCCTAGCAGTTATACCTTCAAAGAAAAAGCCTCACTTTTTTAAAGGGGGAGGAAATGCTCAGAAAGCAGGGCAGGCACATACTATACAAGTGAGAGATTTCTGTTTCTTTTATTTTTAATAATAGATAAAATGACAAACTATGTGTTCCAACTCCAAGTGTGTCATCTCTTGTTCAATGACTTTTCCTTGTTTTATGTTTTGTCATGGTACTGATTCAGTAGTAGTATTGAGATA
>NW_020527754.1:300000-492500 GCF_003368295.1 Carassius auratus
TACATGTTTTCAATAAACATTATATAATTAAGCTATTTTTTTATGTGCAAAAACATCCTAAATATGCTGATTTGCTGAACAAGAAGCATTAATTAAATATGTTGGAAACCAGTTGTGCTGCTTATGTTTTGTTTTCACATATTTATTTTGAATAATTGTTTTTCTGTAATTCTGTCATTTTTGATCATTTTAATGCATCCTTGCTTGATAAAAGAATTAAATTCTTAAAACAATCTTGCAGACCTTAAACATTTGAACATCAGCTGTCTTTATATTTTAAGAAGGGAGTTCCTCATAAGGGCATCATCATATTTAGAAGTCTTTGTCATTACAAAGTTTGAAAACCCTTGTAACCATTTCATAGTTTCATCACTGTTTCATCTATCAGCATCCAGAACTAGAACTACATGTTTAATAATAGAGAACAAGGGTCTCTCATGAACACAAACACCTGCTCATGTCTGGGAATGGTGGATGGGGGTCAGCTGAGGGCTTATTAAGGTACTGGGGTGAGTGAGGGTCAGGGGCCACACAGAGATGACATCATCAGACAGCATGTGCAGGCCATCAGATGATGGATGCTCAACAATGGAACACACAGAGGCATACAGGAGTGCTTTTGTGCTGCCGGGAGGAGCCGCTCGGCCGTCTGAATAGGAGCGGTGTGGCGGCTCTGGGAAAAGTAGAGGGAGTTCCTGCACTGGGGATTAGAGAGGCCTCCACTACAGACTACAGTCCACCACATTCCCAAACATCTCCACAGACACAGAGAGAAAGAGACAGAGACTGTAGGACAACTTACCAATATTTGGATGATTTAGAATCTTCATTATTCTTACTTCCCTTAAGAGCTGAAAGAGAAGACAGAAAAAGCAAAACCAGAAGATGAGCTAGATTTTTACAAAAAAAAAAAAAAAAAAAAAAAAGTTTATAAAGTCTACTTTTCAATAAAGTCTACTTTTCAAAAGTTTGAGGTCAATCTTTTTTCTTTTTTTTCTTGAAAGTAATTATAACTGTTCTTTTGAAATTTCAATTATCCAAAGAATCCTGAAATAAACAAACATTTTAAATAGTTTTTCACAAAAATATGAACTGTTTTCAACACTGATAATAATAAATGTTTTTGAGCAGCAAATCTGCATATAAGAATTACTGAAGGATTATTTGACACTGAAAACTGAAACAAAATATAAAAATCATATTTCATTTCAACTAGTAGTAAAAAAAAAATCATGTAGACATACTTACTGTAGAAACAACAAAAGTAATAAAAATAACAAAAACACAAAAAACTGCTATAATGGAAAATACAAAATTAACATCTATATAATGTAATTCAAAATATAAAAAAACAAAAACTAAACTAGTATTTTAATGATACTTAATTAACACCCCCATCATAGAAATATTTTGTATTTTCAAATATATTAATACAAAAATATTTGTAATTGTAATAATATTTCCTAATATTACTGTTTTTACAATGCAGGTTTGCATAAACAAAATAAACTTCTTTTTAAAAATTTTTTTTAACATATATTACCAAACCCAAACTTTTGAACGTACTCTAAATATGGAAGGAAGTTTCCTCCTTTAACATGAATTTATGGGAAATTAGTTTTATTGTTCACCAAGCAAAAATACATGCAGGATTATTTAGAAAATTATAGAACACTGGCTGTTCGAGTCAATGAAAAAAAACAACTCACTTTTACAATTCCTATTCAATTTCCCATACAACTACAAGGCTTGTGGACCAAAATTAAATAAAAATGCCTTGTATTTCCTGTCACATCATTCTCTCTTTATGTTATGACCATATATCAATGCATTAAAGGAATACTCTACTTTTTTCGAAAATAGGCTAATTTTGAAACTCCCCTAGAGTTAAACAGTTGAGTTTTTGAATCCATTCAGCCGATCTTATAACAATATTGCACAGCGCCTGAAAATATTTGCTGGGGACAATTTTCAGGCGCTGCATGATATCATGGAGCATGCTTCACCAAAGGTATGCAGCAAAATCCCTTAATTTTTATGCTGGAATGAGAGTATAGTTCCTAGCCATATTGGCCTAGAAAATCGCAACTTTTAATTTTCCGTCCGTCTTAGTACATGCTTAGAAACTAAGAAACTCTTTGCTCATTTTTGAGCGAGATGCTAACGGTCTAATCAGATTCAATGAAATGCTAAGCTAAGCTAAAGTGCTACCGCCAGACCCGGAGACCGGCTGAATGGATTTGAAAATGACGAAACTCAAATGTTGACCTCTAGGGGAGTTGGAAAATGAGCCTATTTTTCAAAAATAGTAGAGTGTTCCTTTAACTCTCTCAAGCCTTTCAAAAACACTTAAGCATTTCAGCCAGACTCTTCACCTTCAAACACAAACCTATTATTTTCAAGAGTCTAGTATGTACGTCACTCTGACGCTTGCAGTCACATTTCAAAAGACACTGAAAACGTGAGAAACAGTCAAATGTACAAAATGTTTTGTGCCCGTTTAACAGAGTTCAATAGTCAGTAGTCATTGGATGAAAAGAAACTACCAAAAATCAATACAACCCTCTGAGTACAGGGCCAATTATGCTCTTAGTCAGCCAGCAATGTTCTAAACCAGCAATCTATACTAAAGCACTAGTACAAACCCTATTCACATGCTTTCTCTTATATCTGAACAAGTGGACACGGTCAGGCACTACAGAGATGCAGAATCACCTGAGCTGACATCACAGTGGATGCTTGTGGCCATTGAACCCCATCGCTGTAGTACAGTAGATGCCCAGAGTAGGTCAGATCCACACGATGGCATCTTAGTTCAACAGGTCAGAGAGTGTAAAAGACTAAATTAGCTGTAAACACAGCTTTTGACTTTGTGCATGAAGAGTGGCAACACAATCTGTTCATGCAGCCATTGTGCAGTTTATTTTCGACACATTTAGGATTGAATCTACAGTGCCACAGCAAAATAATTTTTTTTATCAAATAGGCAGACTTTACTAAATGTGATGAGAAAAAAGTAAACAGTGCCAACATAACACATATTTCTATTACAATGTCTTCGTTCTTGTAAGCAAATTAACCAACAAGGATAATAATAATTGTAAGAAATAGCATACAACCAAGGTATTTTTCATTAATTTATACAGTTATGCATTGCTGTTATGAAGCATCTCATTTGATTGTAAATTAAAATTGTTTTTGCAAATTAAGCGTTTTTATTTCATGACATTTTAAAAGACTGATTAAAAAATAAAACCGATTTCATGGTACTGAAAATTAAAAGATAGCTCCGTTGAGATTAATTGCGAGGAAACAAATTATTTTTAAATTCATTCTCAAGGTCTTTTTAATATTGTGATGAATATCAATATTGCACGATATGGAAAAAATATATAACGGGATAATATTTTTGGAAATATCGCCCAGCCGTAATCAGAATGGTCAAAAAGCCTCACAAACGAATCCATTCCTGAATGAACTCCCTAACCCATTAACAGTAATGAATTATCCAAAAGACTCACACACATGAGTTATTATTTTGAATCAGTATAATTATTCCTTTACTGAATTAACTCGCTTTATTTGTTAGAATGGTAATAAATCATCAAAAAAAGCGTCCAGAACTCATGAGTTTTCTATCTGAATCAGTATGATGACTCCTTCACTAAATGAACAGAGTGGTAATGAATCAGCCAAAAAGACTTAAAAAGTCAGTCCTTCAAATCCTTTACTGAATGAAGTGCCTGAATCTGTTAGAACAGTAAAGAATCATACAATAAGATTCACAAACTCATCATTTTCTGTTTGAATCAGTCTGATAAACCCTTTACTGAATGAAATGAATGAACAGTCAAATACAGTGAACAGTGATTTTGTGTGAATCTTAAATTTGTATTATTGCAGACTGGTTGTCCATATGACAATATTGAAAATAAATAAATATAAAAAATTACATTAAAATACAAAAAATACAAAAAACTACACTAAAATAAGGCTTTAATAATATATAAATGGTATTATATATTTATACGCAGAATTATGCAGGAAACACTGATCTTACCAAAACATACACAACAATAAGCTGATATATAAAACTACAAAACAGTGCCATGTGGTCCCATGATAATCGGGGCCTGATAACAGGATGATGGCGTTTAAACTGACAAAACAGTTTGCCGAGATCATGGTCTGGGGTTTTTCCTTGTTTTTATTGCAGAAAGATGGATGCTGGGAGCACATGTTCTAGAAAAGACTGCACAGCAGTAGTTTTAGCCCACAGCCACCAATTACAGAGCGCTAATTAAAGAGAGCGAGGTCTCCGCTAATGAGCGGAAGCCATCCAGACATAGATGGGCATGGTGTCTAGAGCAGAGCTGCTCTGAGGTGGAACATCAGCTGTTTAACATCTTCTGTGAATCGTGAAAGATGAGTCATCAGTGGTATCAGAGATGTGGATGGACCACCACAGCTTACGGTTTAGATGTCAACACAGCACACTGCTGAGAGTGTAAAACAATTACTCATCATTGACCCATCCGCATCACTCATAAGAGAAAAAAAGGATGCAATGAGGAATAAGAATTAAAGTTAACTGATGAATAAAAAGTTATAATGATTTATATTAAAAGATTCTAAAAAGTGCTTCTGCAAAGCACTATATACGGATAATGCTATGAAAATTAGCTCAAACGGAAGTCTCACAATAAAAATAAATGTAAAAAGACAATTAAGAATTCAGATATGATGTATTTCTGGAATCGTCTCGAAGCGTCAGTTTAACAGAGCGAGGTAAGATGAAGATGCAAACCATTTAATAATAATCAAATTTTAACGATACTTTTTACGATAGAAATGTTAAATGACCGACAGCTACAGCCAGTGATGGAAACTACTGGAATATGGCCATTTTGAGAGAGAGAGAGAGAGAGAGAGAGAGACGTTTAAATTGTCTGCGTCTGTTACACTCCCTACAAACAAAGAAGCTGAGTTTAGTTACTTAAAAAAACAGTGATTTTACCCCCCTTGTTACTGAGTAATATAGTGCAGCGATTCAGTATTGACCGAATATTCAGTATTCAGATTGCGGTTTAAGGTTTAATGTACATTATTGTTTCTACACTATTTTCCACCTTTCTGAAACGCATTGTTTTTTTTTTTGTTTTTTTTTTTACAAAGCGCATGAAAAGTGAGGTGTGATCTGATTGACCAACTATCCAGGTGACAGTGTGCCCATCTACTTGATCAAATTCTAGGTGGACTGAATGTTTGCCTGTAAATAACACACTGTGTAGATGCCATACTCGTCAGCATCAAGTGCCCGATGTTGTGTGTAGGAGTATAGCTGCACTGCAGAGAAGAGCTCTCTACAACACATGCATGCACTTTTGTAAATGGATGCAATTTTGTCTCTAATATACCTACAAGCAATTAGCGCAGAATTTGTTAAGTGCTCACATGCATGTGGGTTACAGTGCACATTCAACATTACTGCATACAAACAATTGCAGTATGCGCTTTTATGTGCGCATCTCAAAAAATGTGTTTTTCTCACGGCCTGAGGTGGAAGCTACTTCCTGTGTTTCCCAAGGAATACACTCAATAGTGTTCTATTGGAAAACACACCAATTCACCGGAGTTTCACAAAGTGATGATACTTCTCTTTGCAATCGCTGAACACCCTCTGCCTTTGCCTTTAGTTCTACACATGGGAAAAGCACACCAAGATGGAGTTGAATATTGTCAATTCATCAGACACGAGGTTTGTAGTATTTTAAGGGAAAATGAGAATTTGATTATTGGTTGATGCCACTAGGGAATCTCAGATGTAAGCAAAATCAATTTAACCATAACCAAAGAACTGAACTTATTCAGGTCTGGCCCCACTATTTACAATCTAATTTGAATATTCTATTTCACTTGGAGGTACACAGAAAAAAAAAATGTTGTAGGATTTATGTTGAAACAATATTCACAAAATGCTAGTAGATTTAACAAATAAGCAAGTAACAAACTGAATTAAACATGAGATTCTGTAGTAGAATTACAATACTTTAAAACATTTTAAATAGTATTTTCTCAAACATACTCTGATCATTTTTAGTTTTAAATGAAATGAAAAGTACAATTAAGTGAGGCCCAAAGACGCATGATGAGCACAAATAGACTAGTTGGAGAAACCACAGAAAACAGCTACGTGTCTACTCAGAGCTCTTGAAGTGACAGGAAGAGGTTTTGTCTGTGCTTTCATATTCACTAACTAAAAGCCAAACAGAGCATTAAATGTAGGCCTGTCAATTTAAAACATTAGTGCAAGTAATTATAAAATAACATTCCTAAGGAATTAGCATCAGAGCCACTGAAGTACTTAAATTAATCACCTGAGCCGTAAATGCCATTTGACTAATCACTCTGGAGATGCAGAAAATGACATGACAAAGTTTGATTGGCTGATGGCACCAAAAGAACGTGCAAATTCCTCACAAATAACCATATTGAGCAGTGACATCAAAGACAGCACAGCAGAGAGGAAATGTATATTCCAGTTCATGATTTGAACTCTAAAAAATTTAAATGCAATGTAATTTTTGCCTTAGTACAAAAAAATTAATAAAACTTAACTTTTAAAATGTTATTTAGTCCTGTTATACAAAGCTGAATTTTCAGCATCATTACTAAAGTCTTCAGTGTCACATGATCCTTCAGAAATCATTCTGTGTTTATTTGCTGCTTAAGAAACATTTTTATTTCTATTATTAAGGTTGAAAATGGTCGTGCTTATATTTTTGTCGATTTATTTCAGGATCCTTCAATGATTTATTTTTCTTTATTATTATTTTACATTCTTTTATGACTATAAAGTCATAAAGCGTCCTGTGTTGATGTGAAGGAAAAGTAAAAATGCCAGCTAATTTCCTGAGGTTAGTAAAATAGCCCCACCCTCCACTGTCCAAACACCAATCACAAACTGGTCACTCTGGATCCCAGTAGGCAACTGGCAGTGGAGAAACAGGAAACCGTTCCGCAGTCCCTCAACAATCACTGCACACTCCCCTCCTCTCTCAGCACATCTCATAAACAGGAAGTCACCCCGTCCTTTGTTCTGACGTCCAAACAGCACACACAGTTCTTACCTCTACAACTGCACATCTGTAGCACATGAGCTGCTGCGGTAAAACAGACAGACCAGCGGTTCACATGTTCAGATATGAACTAGATATACACAACAATAATGCTAAATAATTTGACTGAATAAGTCTCAAATTGCAATAGTTTCAAGCATTCAGCAGCCAATTATATTCACAAATAGTGGTTCACACAATTTGTTTTTTGGTGAAATTTTTACTCTTTGAAAACAGTTTATTTTTCTACACTATTTGCATTTTTAAATAATTAAAAATAATACTATTTAACATTTTGTCTAAACAGAAAAAAAGTAACATTAAAAAATAAATGTGAATGCTAGAAGTACATTTATGCATCACATAATTATAATATACAGTATGAAAAAAAAACATTTGCTAAATATTAAATTTAATGGTGTTATTCAATTATTAGTGTTTCTAAAGATTAACTATGTCAGCATTAGATAATGGCTAATTGAATCTAAATAGAGGAAATAGGTGAATAAATATCCAATATTTAATACTAAGTATTAAAAAATCTACAGTGCAATCCTAATTACATGGTTATTTGCATTTCATTATTTGCATTTGCACTATCCCATTGTCTCGTTGTCTGAAATCAGAACAAACCTCCAACCCATTTTCAGGTCATATAATGTCTCACATTGGTCAAAACTACCAACAATAGTGTCCACACACTGTCTACATGACAGAGAAGTAGATTAAAAAAGTATGTACAGTGCTAGAATCTCTTAAAAAGGACAAATAAGGCACAAAAACTCATGCACGCATACACATGAACAAACACACACAAGGTCTATTTCATTATCTTTTTTTTTTTTTTTGTGCTCTTTTGAAACAAAACATGCCCTTTCAAATAAACAATACATTAAACCCAACTGGGTTTACTTTAGAAGAGCAAGCATCTCTCTTTGAGCACTACAAATTGATGATCTGTCAAACAGAATGGCCCTAAACCACTAACCACAACAGGAAGTCAAACTTAATGCACAAACACGTGCTATATAACACACAAACATACGACTCAAACTATATTTCCTATTTTAGTAAACATCTGGCCCTCAGATCTCATATTCAGTTCCTTCTGGAGCTAAAGGTGAAACACTGTCCACCTGATTTGGATGACTTTTGGACAAAGGGGATAAAGTGAAAGTGGGACACAGACATATTTAGATGAAATAATCCAGAGATGAAGGGTATGAGGCAGCTCAATGAATCCTCGAGGTGATACTTACTTCCTAAAAGATTTAATTTCATTTTCTTTTCCTCCTTTCATAAATCCAGGCTGCCAGCCAAGATATCAGGGCAATATATATATAATAAAAAAACCTGATAATCATACTGCTTATGGGAACTATAACAGTAGAAAGAGGATATGTTAAAAGTAATATAAAACACGTTTGGGCAGGACATACAAGTTTGGACACACTTAAGGGTGAGTGAACGCAGACCCTCATCACAATTACTGAACATTATAATTACAGAACATTATGAGATTTGCTCAGAGGAATCTTTCGGTTGGCCTAATTGGACGAAAGCCCACTTTCCCTTTTTTAACTTCCTCCACGGCACATTTCCCCGTTTAAGGTGCATGCAAACAGCAGTTACCGTTCCTCACACTGCTCCACTTCTGAGAACATCAAACACTCTCAAATTACTCATGAAAAGAGATCAAATAACTGCTCAGAATGCAGCATGAAAACAAATCCTGCTAGGTTGTCATTAGTGCTTCATTATGTGCTTGTTTAAGGATCTTTTAGAAAAGGCCATACAAGAAATTGAGGCAATAACTGCTTTGCATATTTTTCTTAAGAAAATGTGTTTAGGAGGTACTTGTTCTGAATGTTTGCCAGCAGTGATGCGCGGGTCAATGTACAGTATAAACAACCCGCACCTGACCGATGTTTTCAACTAACCTGCCCGCAACTCAGACCGCAAAAAAAGAAAAAGAAAATATTGTACCCGACCCGCTTCCTGACCCACATTTTTTTAAAGTAGTAAATGCGTCACCCCTTTATATTAATTTAATTACTTAAATAGGCTATAGCCAACAGGATAATAAGAGTTATGACCGCACACATAAGGCTTGCCACAAAGAACCGGTAATGATTATGAATATGTCTAAATTAGCAAGGAGACATTTAATTGTTTAGTGATAAACTGGTGTTTTCTGTGTCGCTGCTAAGATGAAGTTGACGATGCAGACTCGTCATGAACGCCAGAGAGAAATCCACGTTTCACATGGATTACATAATCAGAGAGTAGCCTATTTATTTTGGTTTGAATTTTTTTCATTTAAAAGTAGACATTTCAAGATTTCTGTAATATATTGCCTATATTTCTTTTTCAACCCACCTGACCCAAAATATCACCCAAAGTTTCTACAGCTTTTTTCTTAGCTATTTCAGAATCTGGGGCTAACTTGTTACTAATATCATTAAAAATATTTTTGGATGACTCGTAACCGATCAACCTGCGCATCACTGGTTGCCAGGACATTGCTTGGCGGTTTGATAAATTCAATTCAATTCAATTCAAGTTTATTTGTATAGCGCTTTTTACAAAATAAATCGTTACAAAGCAACTTTACAGAAAATTATGTTTCCACAATATTTAGTAGTAGCTAGTAGTTTGTGCACATTTGACAGGATTTTAGAAAAAATAAAAATAATAATAATAATACAAGACGTAGTGTAAAGTGTTATGAGTGTTTATGAGTACACTGCAAGTTCAAAATTTGGGGTCTACTCTGTATAATAAAAAAAAAAAGAGAAAGAAAGAAAACAAAACAAAAAAGAAAGAAGTCTCTTAGGTTTACCAAAGCTAAACTGGTTTGATTCAAATCACCGTAAAAACATTATTATTGTAACATTTTTGTATTTTAATATATTTTAAAATGTAATTTATTACTGTCATGCAAAGCCGAATTTTCAGCATCATTACTCCGGTCTTCAGTGTCACATCCTTCAGAAATCATTTTAATATGCTGATTTGCTGCTCAAACATTGCTGATGCAAACATGCTAAAAAAAAAACTTTAAGAACTTAAAATAGAAACTTCAAGATCGAAATATTTAGATGTTTCTTTGTACAAAAATATGGAGCATCTAGGTTTAGATGTGGAGTTGTTTGTTTTAACGCTGTGCAGCGATGCTGGTGAATCAGTCTGCTTTGATCACAACCAACCGTTCACAAACCATTCATTCTGCCAGACGCACACACAAGACAGGACCAAAATATCCAAAAGGTAGACTAAATATCAGCCGCAACAACATCCTGAACCTCAAGCAGGATCAAAGAGATTAAACAACTAAGCTGAAATGAAAGACAAAATTCAAAGAAATGCTGTAGGCTCAAGCATAGTTTCATAACAATGTACAGTACAAACTGACCTCGAAAGAGTTAAAACATGTCAATCAAGTGGGGAAAAAGCACAACGGGACATATCGAGCCTGCTTTGTCTTATAGCTTTAGCCTAACTCGGACAGGTCTCATTTGCCATGAAGAAATTAGGTAAATCTGAGTTTCACAGACATTCTCTGTGATCCTGTCTGAATAAAACAAGACAACAGTGGCAAAATCACAGCACAAATGACCTAGTGTTTTTCAATTAACTCGGGAAATTGAATCCCAAGCAAATAGGAATGTTTGTGATTGTGGTATAGTATTCTTTTCATAACGCTTCTCCTTGCCTTTCTTGAATACTGTAACTAAAGCTTAAAGCTAAATATATCAAACCTAAATACTGTTTTGCTGCATGGTGCACCTTTATTATGAATTTAGACATTCTTGGCATTTCAAAACCAAGTTCGTGCTTCTAGTAGAGCCAGTTGAACTACAAGAAACAAGTAAATAATTATTTGCATACTTTCATAAATCTCTTTTACACTACTATTCAAAGATTTGTTTAGAATATGTTTTTGATGTCTTCTGCTCAACAAGGATTTCTTTTGATGTCCTTAATATCTTCGGCTCACCAAGGCTGAATTTATTTGATCAAAAATACAAAATATTTTTACATGTATTTTAAAGTGTAATTAAATCCTGTGATGACAAAGCTAAGGTTTCAGCATAATTCAGCTTAATTCAATCTTCAGTGTCACATGATCCTTCAGAAATCATTTGAATATGCTGATCAAGAAACATTTCTCATTATTATCAATATTGAAAACATTTGCTGCTTCATTTTTTTTATATAAACTAAAAGCTCAAAAGAACACCATTTATTAGAAAAATGTAATCTCATTACTTTCACTTTTTGAACAATTTAATGCATCCTTGCTGAATAACATTTTTAGTTTTAATTTCTTTCCTGACCCCAAACTTTTGAATGGTAGTGTACATAATTACACAATTAATCACATACAATGCATATAATATTGTCACATCCAGACTATACACTCCTATGCTAAATATAACTGCAGATTTCTCGCCCATCCACACACATGCATACCTTATGTTGCTAATTTTAATTCAAATGGGCCACAGAAAATTTATCTCAACCAAATCATAAGCATCACAGACATTTTCTTAAATGTGTCTAAGCAGCTATAGTTAAAATCTATGAAACAAGAGTTAGGTCTTAGGTCTGTGCAATATGGACCAAAAAAAACTATCACGATTTTTTTTATACATTTAGCGATTTCGATTTTAATCACGATTTTGACACACACAGACATGCTTTACAGTCATAAATGCCTTCAGTATAAATTTGAAACATATTTCCAAAAGAAAACCAATGAGAGCTTTATCAAAAAGTTGTAACATGTCTCTAGAACAGACTTAAGACAAAATAAACACTAAGTAAAGATGTCAAACAAAATCTAGACATATGGCAAAACATTTTAATAAAAAAATAAAATAAAACCCGTGGTCACGGAAGGTTTTTTTTTTTTTTTGCCATGCATCGGTGCCTCAGGTGTTATATGTTTTGCCCAATATATTTATTGCCCAAGGTTCACACGTACTCCGGTTCAGAAGCAGCAATGAGAGCACATTATTGTAACGCGAAAGCACATTAAAATAATGCACGAGCGCGAATCTATCTGCTTGCACACAGATTTGCTTTGCTCTGTTAACAAAACCAGATGCGCATGCTCAGATCATAGACTGTATAAGGCTCAGATACACACTGCCTTACAACGTGTCTCCTCTCGCTCAACCTGTGTCCTGTGCACTCACAACTCTCTCTGTGCTCATGCGCAAGATATTAAATCTTTTCTCATCTTTCTATTTGTAACCTTTTCTGTTCTCATCTTTTTACTGCGTGCAGTGTGAACGTTCTGATCCGTTAACATGGGCTCGAAAAAAAAAAGGCTACGCATCACAGACAGAGTGTGTGAACCTGGAGTTAGGCATATGACCAGTCTGCACTGTTCTCGTGCTCCACTTAGGTGCGCTGCATCCTGATTGGTTCAGATAACATACTGCGGGAGGCCGGGGCTGCATAAAATCGTGCTATAAAGCTATTTAGAAATCGCGATTTTATTTCGATTTCGATTAATCGCACAGCCCTAGTCTGTCTGCCATCTAATAACAACTTCCAGAAAAAAATTAAGAAAATATTCCATCCTTAACACACCTTTCTTTTCAAACTGGTGAAGACCTGGTGATTAAATGCATTAGGCACATATTGCTTTAAATGTACAGTATTTGTGTGTTTTTGTGGACTGGAAAGAGTAAAAGAGTGTCCTGATGTGACTACAGCATCTCTCTTACTGACTCATGAGATTAAACTTTTCGCTAGAAATATTTCCGTGAATCAAGCATCTACACATCAACTGATCAGTGACAGTAAATCAAACAAAACATTTTTATTTCAAATAAGTGCTGTTCTTTTGAATTTTCCATTCATCAAAAACATATTTTAAATATTTTAAATACATTCTATTTTAAATATACTAAAATAAAATATTTACTGCAAAATGGAGTCATAATGCTGAAAATTCTAATTGGCATCACAGGAAAAAATTACATTTTACACAAAAAATTATAAATTGTAATAATATTTCACAACATTACTGTTTTTCCTGTATTTTTTTATAAAATAAATGCAGCCTTGATGAGCATAAAAGACTTCTTACATTAACAAATCTTACCGACTCCAAACTTTTGAAAGGTTAAACACACATCATGGTGATATTTGTCTCACTGAATGTAATATCAGCTCATTTTAATTTACTCATTCAAACTTGATTTCCATCTTTGCACTACAGTAATGAGCAAATAATAGAAAAAAGATCTTAAAAACAGGAAAAATATAATTTATTGGTGAAATTCAATCACCATGGCATTGAGATCCATCCATTTCAATCCATATTTTGAAATATATTCATTGTACCATATTTTGATGATTTCAAAATATAAATCACCATACCATTTTCCAAAAAAATTTAAATAAATTGTTGTTCCAGGCTCACTTCCTGAGCTTTCATGTGTGCTTGAATCCTTTTGATATGATGTTTGTTTACAAAAACTGCAGTGTGAATTGCTTCAATAATTGTACAATTTCTAAACGCCAGTATTAGAGGAATGTAGTGTGCTAATACCAAAGATTCACGATTAAAAATATCTAATCTGGTTGACAGGATAAAAACAGGAAATGGGAAATCCATGATATCAGCAGCTGGAGAAAAAAAATAAGAACAAAGTAGCCACTGGGAGCGAACGAAAGGTGCCACATTTGTGCATTTAAGATCCTTATAAAAGTAATTCATATAATTATGCTTCTTTATAGACAGTATTTTCGATTATTTTAGATGGTAACCAAAACAGGACAGGAACAACCAATCCAGATGTTAAAAAATATCAGGTCGAATCCAGACATAATAAGGCAAACAAGTAACAAATAGACCTGCACAGATGCATTGCTTTCTCTAGATGATATAAGCACAAATAGGGTCAATGCCAGTGGGACGACAAGCCCGCAAAATGTTGCCAGATTGCAGAGGTTTTGTAAACATTCCCATTCCATTTCTTAAATCTCTATCATTTTCCTTTATGTAGTTGTATAATCATCCAGGAGAACACCTTTTATGCTCCTATGATTTCCATGATGTGGAAAACACGGACAAAATGTTGGAATCCAGTCTAACAAAGAATGTCAGAGAAATTGTCAAATTTTGAACGAATATATCAAAAGTAGGGCCGAACTATAAATCAAACCATGGTAGTATTACACATACTCAAGCATGTTACGTAATGCTTTTGGTGTTTTCAGCATTTCATTTGATAAAACTATCATTGTATCATATACACACAGTCCTTTTCAACGTAATAATAAAACTTTATTTTAATACTTCCATGTTCTAATTTAAGCAGTGAACCTCAACCTCAATCTTTTCACTTTGTTTGCCAAAAATAAAAAGAATTGCTAAATTTTCATTTGGTTACATTTTTAAAGACTAAATTGTTAATGTTTTATGCCTTCATTTGATTATCACCACTAATAAATTTGCATCATAAATAAATAAAATATAAATAAAAAATAAAACATTTTTCAGATCCCTATTACTGTAAATAAATAAATAAACAAATATATGTGAAAAAAAATACATAAATCAAATGTTTTCAAATAGTATCAATTAATTTGATTAGACAAGCTTTTTGATTATTAAATATTTCATTAAATCAGTAAACCATTAATTAAACCTTTAAAACGGAGTCCAGAAAATAAAACAGAAAACAAAATTTAGGAAAAACTAAAACAGATTTCATAGGGCCCTAAACATGCAACTGTTAACTTTTAATAAGTAATCAAGGAACATTTATTATCATTATCAATGTTGAAATCTGTTGTGCTGCTTAATATTTTGTTTAAACATCACACAAATTTTCAAGATTGTCTGAGGAATAGAAAGTTTAAAAGTACAGCATTTATTTGAAATAGAAATCTTCTGTAACATTAGAAATGTTGATACATTTTACATGTCCTGGCAAAATGAAAAAAAAAACTTTAAAAACTCTTCCTGATCCCAGACTTTTGCCATTATTTGTTAAGTTTCATGATTTCAATTACTTAGATTTTTTGGACTGCCAATTTAAAAAAATAATAATAATAATCTGAAAAAATAAAATGGAATTTTGGAAAAAATAAAACTCATTTATAGGGCTCTAGACTCTTAAAAATAAAGGTGCTTAAAAGTTTCTAAACAGCGATGCCATAAAAGAATCATTTTTGGTTCCACAAAGAACCATTCAGTCAAAGGTTTTTTTTAAGAACCATCTCTTTCTTACCTTTTTATGATCTAAAGAACCATATTTTGCCACAAAGAACATTTTGTGAAACAGAAATGTTCAGATGTTTAAGGCTCTTTATAGAACCATTTAGAGAAAAAGGTTCTTCTATAGCATCGTGAAACACCTTTATTTTTAATAGTGTGACCTATAATTGCTAAAATACCCCTAAGCACTTGTCCTTTCCTCATGAACACACACAAAGGAGAGACCGAACCATCTGTGCATCGCACTAGAAATAAGCATATCTAAACAGGTGTTGGGTGATGTTGCCTTAGGCCGAATAAAATAAAATATGATCAAGAATAAACTTAGGATTTAAGGCTTTCTCAGAGGAGAAATGGTGACTCAACCCATTTTTTTTCATATCCCTGATCTCGATGTTCCTCATTCACTAGCTGCAAGAAAGGTAATGCTGTATGAGAGTTTCTAGGATACCATCGCAGAAAAAAATCATCTGGGATCATTGAACGGCACTGCTCTCTTACTTCAACACCCACACACACATGATCTAAAAACATGCAGCCATGATGTTCACGTGCTTCTTTCAGCTACTGAACGCTTGGTCTGCTTCCGCGCTCTCAACCTCAACTCCATCGCAGGTTTGTCAATCGCTGATATTCATAGATAAAAAGAGGTTAATTATAACAAGGAGATGGAACATGCACCAGAGACTGTCCTGTCTTCCCACTCTCGGCGGTTGCGTAAGAGGTCGCACCAACGAAAAAAGAAAAAGAAAAAAAAGGCATCGGTGAGAGACAAAGAGGAAAGAGCTCTAGGAGAAGTGAAGTGGTCATTGTCTGTGAGAGGGCCTGAGGTGTGTGGGTGGATGCTGTTTTTGAATATTAAGGTTAACGGCAAAGCGCTGCGTGCCAAATGAAACGGCGGCTCCAAGACTTGTAAAAACTGACTCAGTATCAAGCATAGCGATTTTCTCTATGTCTAGTATCACTGCATGTTTTCAAATTGCACTGTAAGTGTCAATAAGATCTCAAGAGTTTCTTATGCTGAGTGATAAACCACAAAGAGATGCTAACAGCAAACATGAAGTGAGAAACATGAACACAAAAGTGCATGGCACTTCAGTTTTTATTTTCAATGTTATATTTTATGTATATATATATATATATGTGTGTGTGTGTGTGTGTGTGTGTGTTTGTGTGTGTGAGTGTTTTTGTAATATCACTTTGTAGAAATTTGTATTGCGAAAGAATCTATACAAATCAAATGTAACCGAAATGAATAATACTAAAAATTACGTGTTAGGTGCTAGAAAAAATGTACACACCACCTTAATCATAAATAAATATGATTTTAAAATAACTACAATAATACAAATAATGGTGTGGTATTACTACATTTATTTAGATAAATGCTAAATAAAAGTGTATTCATCCCCCTCCAAATAAATAAATAAATATTTATATTATAACTACTAAATTAACTAAATTATAACTACTACTTCTATTAATGCTGTGGAATTTTACATTAGATAAATAAAAAAAAATAAAAAATGAATACACCCCCAAGGGTGCATCATCAATAGTTTTGGTCAGTTTTCCCAGAAAAGAAAAACTATAAATTTTTACTACACATAAAAGGTCATCTTGTTATTATATAGGAGTACACACAAGCAAAGAGATGACCTGAATGCAAACAAATATAAACTAAAAGCCAGAAAACGATAAATGTGATTTGATACGGTCTCATATTAAAAACTAAAAACTCCTGAAAACAACCAGAAACATAATTAAATGTACAGTTCGTTCAAAACAGAGTCCTGTCATCACGTTCATACCCTCATGTTGTTCCAAACCTGTATGACTGTCTGTCTTCTGGGGAACACGAAAGAAAACAATTCGAGGAACGCTGAAAACCAAAACAACATCGGACCCATTGACTTTCATTGTATGGACAGGCATTTTTTCTAATAAATCTTCTTTTGCATTCCTCAGAAATAAAGTCATACAGGTTTATGATGGCAAGTAAATGACTGGTGAAGTATGCCTTTAATAGCATAATTTATAGTTCTTTATTAATGCAGGGAGTGATATAAACGACGACAGTATGGGTCAGACTTTCAGATCTAGCTCTAGCACTGCCATCCAAGCCTCGGTCAGTCCACTACTGACGATTTTATTATTTAACCAAACGGGGTCATCGCTTCCAATTCACTTCCACATGTGGGTCTCATTAGAAAGTCCAGAGAAGAAAACAACAAGCGACTTACACAACAAGCAACACTCAAGATCCCAACACAGATAAACTGCCATTCTAAAAGATTGGTTTTGCACCCGATACTGAATCTAATGCTTAAGTGAAAAATAGGATAAGATAGAAAGATAAAGCTGAAACCAGAACTGAATACAAGTTCTTCCAGTCAATTGGAAGATAAAACAATCCGTGACCCAGTTTTGCTTGAGAGTTTTTTTTTTACATTTATTTATTTTTATCCAAAACGACTTGCAAGGAAAGTCTCTAAGTTCTTTAATTGCAGCTATTGCAACATTTATAGATGCTGTATGTAAGATTTTGACTTTACTAATGCATAAAAACACCATAATATGTTTGCAGATATTAACGAAATGTGCTAAGTTAACATACTTGTTTATTTGAAAAACAATGCTACAGTCAGTTATTCTCCTTTGAAAATGTGCGTTCTGGGCCAGACAGTCAGTCTCTGTTCTGGTTTGTGAAACCCGCTCACCACCCGTTTAGTTACCCAAATGTATTTAGACATCCTGGGTTGCCAGTTGAAGGAAAACAGCACATTTAATTTCATTAATCATCAAGTGCGCTCGTTCCTGTTGGTGTCATCAATCTGGTAACCTACATGTGCATGAAGTCTGAGTAGGAGGGGCCGGGTGAAAAAAAAACCCCTCTCCAGTATTTTTAATTTGGACTGCAATACCTAGTTCAACCACTGTGCCAATCCTACATACAGCACCTTTATATTCGCAGTGTAGCATCTTACCATTTGGCTACCATTACCCCAACATCCCCTTTTGCTATAATAATACGAAAGATCAGACATGAGATATCAGAGCTCTGAAATGTCAAGCAGTGAAAGTGAGTAAGAGGTTCTGAATCAGCACTGATAGTGAGTCAGCCTCCTGTCCAGAACTATGCACTACAGACGAGCAGTCATTACACACATAGACAGGGATAGCAAACATCCTCTTAGCAGAGATCCAGAGAAAATAATACAAATGAACCAGCATTTTATGGCTGAACATTAATATGACATCAAATATTGGCATTTGAATTAACATGAATCATTATTCATATTATTTAATGTTGGTGTTGGGTTAAAACATAAACAAAAGTCTGATGTCTGTAAGCTTTTAAATGTTTTTGAAAGAAGTCTCTTATGCTCACCACCATGGATGCATTTTACTGCATATTGCAAAAAAGAAAAACTTATGTATATATAAATAATAATAAAAAAGAAAAAAAAGATATTTTATAACTTAAATATATTAAATATCTTTAATTATCTAGCTATATTTAAAATTAATAGTAGGCCATCAAATAATCCTTGAAAAGGCATTATCTGATATTGTGTACACTTGAAAAATTAACAGATGTTCACACCTTTTGTGTTCATTAGATTTTTATGAATTTGAATTAAAAACTTGTATGAATATTAATTATATTTCCACAACTGAGTGTATTATTATTTTTTTTAGAAATTTGTCATTATAAATATATATATATATATATATATATATATATATATATATATATATATATGTGTGTGTGTGTGTGTGTGTGTGTGTGTGTGTATAACAAATGAAACAAATGCATGGAATTTAAATATAATACCATGCATATATCTTGGTCTTACATGTCACCGGCTGCATTAGTCTTCATACATCTGTATCAGCCATAACAAATTTGAGCCACTTTAAAAACAACATCTAGCAATTCATTTGCCAACCACAATCACTTTGCAAATGAGTTCCTCCTTTCATACCTTCGATCAAGAATGCCATGTAAAGCAAACCAAACAATGACAGATACTTTACAATACTAACCAACAGGCCTTCAATAATCAACCTCAGGTTATTGAGGACATGACATCTTCATTGGAAATACATACTAGGGGTGGCAGTGGACTGCACTGGGGCTCGATCATACCCAGTCTTTGCCCCTTATGTCCCAAACGGATCACCATCTCTGCTCCAGAGACACAACCTAAGCCATGGGCTGTCATTCAACTCACAAATGGAAAAACGGCCTAAATCAATGGCCTGGAAAAACAAGTGCCAGCTAATTATAGGGAAAAGGCAGCCAGTGGAAGAGAACATCAACACCTCACATTGGCCTCAATGTGACAATGTGATCTATACAGTCCATCCGGAGGTAAGAAACACACTCTGGTCACATTTTTTGGCATGAAATATGACGAACTCCAGGAGACCCAAGCTAAGCAAAGAGTTCCATCTAAACACTCTGCTTTCCACTCTGCATATGTGTAGTTATTATACGAGACTCTCATTCTTATTTCTCTACTCCGGCTATTATTAGCGGCCTCTGAAATCCAAGTCCACAGAGGGTTCCTCCATCAGCTACCGCTCTCCCATCATGCACCACTCCAAACAGAAGTGCCTTTGATTTTTGGTCTGCATCTTGTGCTGATGAAAACCAATGTGTCAACTAATGTCAAATCAAAAAGATAACAACGGATTTTAAAAATAGGCACTTAAAAGAAAGCGCTCCAAAAGCAACTGTCCCTCGCAAAGAAATACAGTCATGCTATCTACATACTGTATGTGGTGAATGTTTAATTCGTCTGGAATTGCATTCTCGCACACTCTTATCCTTAAACAGGTTAAAAGAGAGAAGGCTAGGGCAGACTGGATTTTTATAGCTCAATAGTAATCCTGAAATGTTTACCTTTTGAAGGCTGGTAGGATTAAGCTGTGTCTTATCAATTATTTTTATGGCCACCTGCAGGAAAAAAAAAAAGAGAAGAGAAAAAAATTAATTTCACTGCTTTGTTCAATGAAGTCTGACAAGTAGCCAGTAAAAGAGCATCAATATTACGATTTTATCTCCACAGCTCAACTCAACAAGCATTTGGGTCATATTTTAACCAACAAAATTATTTAAATTAATGTTGTTTTATTATTTAAAACAACAACAACAACAACAAAAAAAAACACTATTTATTTATAGTAATTTACTTATAATATTGCTATTTAGAGTTTTTTAATTTTTTATTTACTGCATAATGACATTATTTTGTAAAAAAAATTTAATAAAAAAAAAATCTGTCAGGACAGGACTTTCAATACTTTATTTACGGGAAAAATTTTATATAAATTTGATATATATATATATATATATATAGCAAAATTATGCAACCTCAATTGAGAAGCTCACCTCTCTTCCTGTGAGAATGTGTCGTGCCAATTTGACCTTGGCAAAGTTGCCCTTGCCGATAGTTTTGAGGAGCCGGTAGTTGCCGATATGTGGCGTTTCATCGGCACAGGAGGCGATGGAGTTCCGACAGCGGGCCCCTGAACGCCCTGGACGGGACACCACTTCATTTCGCCCATCCGTGTGTGATGTGTGCTGGAGACAGATAAAAAAAAAAAAAAAAAGATTAGTAAAGACAAATGTAGTACTGATCAAAAGTTTGGAGTCTGTTAGAATGTTTTTTTTGTTTTATAAAGAAAGTACATTTTGTGCTCAAGGACAGATTACAATAATCAGAATTGAAAGTGTAGACATTTATAATTTTACAAAAGATTTCGGTTTCAAATTAAAGTTTTTCTTCCTAGCATTCTATTTATTAAAAAATCTTAAAAAAAAAAATGTAGTACCAGTCCCAGGAAAACAGCAGAACAACTGTTTTCAACATTGATCATACAAAAAAAATAAAAAAAATAAATAATAATCATGAGCAGCAAAACACCATATTAGAATTTCTGAAGGATCATGTGACACTGCAAAATGGAGTCATGATGCTGAAAATTCAGATTTGCATTACAGGAATAAATTACATTTTACACAAGAAAACAAAATTATAAATAGTAAAAATATTTCACAGCATTACAGTTTTTGCTGTATTTTTCTATCAAATAAATGCAGCCTTGGTGAGCATAAGAGACTTTCGAGAGCTTTCTCAATCCTAAACTTCCATATAATTTTGTGTGACTGCAACAGCCTTTCAATTAGATAAAACTGTCAGAATGTGCCATTAAAAAGTTTGAATTAATATTCTACTCATGTTAGAGATCTCCTTATACTGCATTTGTTTTGGTAGTCTGACAGCTGTTAAACGCCAGGTAAATGAAAATATAAGGAATGTCAAAAGCTGTTTGCATGAAAATATCTGAACCCGACAACCTCAAAGAGGAGCTTCACTGCAGGAAATATCTTCATTTCCTCCCATCAAGGATAAATATCTGTGAACCAAGCCAGTCAAAGAGTTACAGTTGACATCTGTTTGTGCTACAGTATGATGCCTCTAGAGTTTCCCCTCATAAGGGAGACATGTAAATAAAGTAATCTGGACAAAATGTCAGATGGTTTCCTGGATTTCTGCTTTGACTTCCTTTTTCGCTGAAAAATACTGGAGCTGCATCCTTTTACAAATAGATACTTTTACTATTTTCTGTTTTTTTAAAGACAAAGTTTCTTCCTGCCAGTCAAGTATAAGTAATATTTGGTCACTTATAAAAACGGACATCAGTGATTTTATTTGAATATTATATACGAATTTAAAGTGACAGTAAATTTAAAGGAATAGTTCACCCAAAAATTTTACTTCGCCTCAGACCATTCAAGTCGTAGATGAGATTGTTTGTTCATGGAAGGAGATTTGGAGCAATTTAGCATTCCATCACTTGCTCACCAATAGACCATCGGCAGTGAATGGGTGCCGTCAGAATGAGTGTCCAAACATCAAATAATCCACAAGTAATCCACACCACTCCAGTCCATCAATGAACATTTTGTGAAGTGAAAAGCTGTGTATAAGAGACAAATCCGCTATTAAGATGCTTTTAACTTCTGGCCAAATGACCAGTATTTTTCCTACAGTGAAAAAGTAGGCTAAATATCCTGTCGTCCTCTCACATCAGAATCCACAGACATATTCGCATTAGACTTTTTTGTAAACAGTGTTTGATCTGTGCATATTTCTCTCCTGATTCAGACTAAAGAAAAAAGCAGAAACGGGGCTTATATTTCACGCGAAAGTGATGGTTCGAAACTGAAAATGTCTTTATGGATTTGATTCTTACAAACACGCAGCTTTTCACTTCACAAGATGACGTTGTGTGGATTACTTGTGAATTACAGTGATGTTTTTATCAGCTGTTTGGACTCTCATTCTGACGGCACCCATTTACTGCAGAGGATTCATTGATGAACAAGTGATGCAATGCTCAATTTCTCCAAATCTGCTCCAATGAAGGAACAAACTCACCTACATCTTGATCAAAATTTTCAGCAGATTACAATTTTTCGGTAATCCATTTGTTTTAAGTTTGACAGTGAATATGAAGTTATAAGAAAGTAAAGAAAACTGGGTTCAGCGTAGGGCTGCACGATGTGTCGTTTAAGCATTGATATCGCAATGTACAAATCCACGATAATCACATCGCAGGATGTGCGATGTAGGTTGTCGTAGTTGATCCGTTATTCATTAACTGTACGGGCCGGCTGCTCCCTGGCCCTTGACGAATGTGATAAAAAATGTGAGAGAAAATTAGATTAGATTTCATATCGCAATATAAATCGCAGAAAAATAAAATATAATTTTTTCCCAATATTGTGCAGCCCTAGTTCAGCGCCACTAATGATGATGTTAACATAACAAATTAGCATTTCTCAAAAGACAAAAGCTACCTCACTGAATCAATAACTGTAATGGATGAGCGATGATAATTAGTGGCCATGGTTGTAGTAAATCATGTCAGCATCACTGAGCAAACAAAAGGCAGAGATGACACCATCGCTTCGCACAGCGATAACTCATCTATGATACATTTTCAAGCAGCATGCCGGTCCATCTGGAACAGAGGGACTTAAATTAGCCATCAAAAGAACTCCAATAGACATCTTAATAATAATATCCAATGTAGATGAACAGACCACAGCATGCGTGCTGCCGGGATGAAGAAAAATGAATAAGATATCTCAATAAGGGATCCAGGAAATGAGGTATGACGTGGATGTAGACTGAAACAATACCTGAGAGGAGACAGATCAATGAGATGTTGCCTGCATCACTGCGAGTAATGCCATTCAAGTCATGTAAGACAGACCTTAAGCATTACAAAATTGGCTAGTACTAGTAGACAACTAGTACTAGTAAACTAAAAGATGATCCTGTAGCCTACAAACTACACCAGATTTGACAGTAATGTCACAAGTGTGAGTACCTGTTTTTATTACTTGGTCACTATTGCTTGATATTGTTTGATATGTACTGACTATTTATACATTTTTAACCTAAATCACAGTAGCGTTCATCTATGAAGGATCTAGGCGGACAAACATACACAACTGTTAGCTAATCATACCAGTGTCTACAAGATACCACAGCTATTCAAACAGAGAGTCAAAACAGGACATAAAATTGCCTATTACTACTAAATTATGATGTCTTTTGATGTAAAACATCTTTATAACATTATAAGTGGACCTTAGAGAACACTACAAAATAATAAAAAGGCCGTTGCAATTACCCCTTTTTCCTGTGAAACAAAGCTGTATTTTTTAGCATCATTCCTCCAGTCTTCAGTGTCACATGATCCTTCAGAAATCATTCTAATATACTGATTTGGTGAAAACGATTTTTTTTATCAATGTAAAAGGCCTAATTGTAATTTTTGATCAATTTAACGTGTCCTTACTGAAAAAAATATTAATTTCTTCTTTTTTTTGTTTTTACAATATTATTTTGATTGATAATTTACATTCTGCATGATGACACATCTGGTTTTAAGGTCCCAGATTGACATATTAGTATGTGAGTCATTAAGTTGTTAGTTATTAACTTAATAAAAAGGAATAAAAGAATGAAATCAAGAACAATTATAGGAAGTACTCACAAACCAGTTCCCTATATGGGGAACAAAATATTAATTTCCATTACTGATCCTCATGTCACAAGCATTAACTTGATTCCAATAAACTACTAAAGAGAGCCAATCACAATGATATGTGCTTCTGGTCTTATTGTGAACTATTAAGAAAAAGCAGCTTGTCTTTATGATCAAACACATGCGAGTCTAATCTACTTTCCAATGGATTCAATCAAGTTGTGTCCTATATATTTTTCACTCAAAAATATGTTTCATAACAAGTGAAATGGGCTGCAAATGGCAATTCACATTCAGAATCAGTAAAAGAAACAGAAAGATACATCGCACAGAGATATTATAAACCAACCAGCATGATAGAAATCCATGCACTAACATACTAAAAAGCACAAAGTAATGGTATTGTGAGAGCATTCTGCCACCCTGTAATTTATGTGATTCATCTGAGCTTTGTTCCCAGGTTAATACTGAACCCTAAAATGAGTAATAATGGCAGATATCATTTGTAAATACAAATGTCAGACTCACTCGATGAATAATATCACAGTAAATAGGAACTGGTTAACATTATTACAGAAAATAATGATACATTTACATCTAAACAGGGGGATTTAAAAAGTCTAAACCTATATTCAAACCTAACAATTAAATACAAAAAAAGTAAATGTAATATTAATTAATGTTTACGTTCAAAATGGTTACCTAGATTAAACTAGATTAGCAAACAATTTTCAAAGGCCAATCTGAGGAACGCAAATTTTTCAGATACAAAACATTATTCAAACTAGCTGTGATTTGTAGAAAAGCAGGTGATGAGTCATTGCTATTTTTTGTCTAATAAGAGACTGAACACTTAAGTCTTAAATGCATGAATGACTGCATTAAAAAAAACATGTAGTGAAAAGTCTGAAAGTATGTTAACTGGAGTATGCAGAGCAAAACCATTTAAAATCATTATTTAGGACCATGACAGATCCTTAAAAAGACGGTGTCCTAAATTCTCCCTCTAGGACAAGTGCTCTCATCTAGGACATTCTAGAGCACAGAGTCACAACATGAAAACCGCCTATAATAACATTGTTCTTGCTGATAAGATCTCAACACAGTTTCATTTTAAATGTCTCAATACAACTTCAGTCAATATCTGATGCAGCCAGTGTAACAACAAAATCAATCGGGTTCTACGCCATTTAAAGGGCTTATCACAACAGTCACTGTAATTCTGATTAAACATTTGCCAAATATGCTCGAAAATCTCACAGCCTGGACCGGTTTCAATGGCATTATACATTAAAACCTTCCTGTGTCAACAAATCTTCTTCCTTTCTGACACTTAATGGCTTTGCACATTACAACGGGCTCATTACAAACGGCATTTTCCCTCTATTCTAAATTTAATCAGCCTAATTAGAATGAGTAATTAGCACTTACTATAGTTATGCGATGCCTCTTGACAGAGTGGGAGCCCTTCATTCTAGCATTGGCGATCTGAATGGCGTCGAAACTGACAGGCGGTCCGTTTTTGTGATGCTGACAGCTCATTGATTGCCTGGCACAAACTGATGCTCAGAGGAGCATGAAAACATTTCCGACACTTGTCGTTAGATGTCTGACGGGTGCAGAGAATTAGAGCTCTTTCTCTCTCTCTAACTCTCTCTAACTCTCTCTGGGTAGCAAAGAAGGGAATTGTCGTCACTCAAGGACTAACCAGTGGTGAGACTGCATAATCAGGCATAATCAATCTGTTTGTCGCTTTTCTAACCAATGAAGCACAACAGCTCCAGCACAATAAACTCTATTCATACAGCGCTTTTTATAGATACTGTAATTCAAAATGCATTTCAAATGAGTGGAGAACTCGATATTCTTTTTTCAGTTTATTTATTATTTTTATGGATTTCATTTAAACACTGCACATCACTGCAAAATTTTACTGTGTGGAGTAGTGTTATTTAACTATTTGAATCGCAATTTTTCTAAATTCTTGTATTATTGTCAAGCATGCAGTTTGTATGACCTACTATTAATTGATTGCTCACATGGAATATTAAAGGTCACGTTTTTCGTGTTTTTTTTTAAGCTTTGATTGTGTTTACAGTGTGCAATATAACATGTGTTCATGTTCCACGTCTAAAAAAAACAGTATTTTTCACACGATTTACTTACCTGTATACTGCTGTTTTCACTGTCATAAAAACGGGCTGATGCTTTCCTTGTTCTATAAAGTCCCTCCTTCAGAAATATGTAACGATTTCTGATTGTGCCAGCGGTTCCTGTGTTGTGATTCGACAGCAGCGGAGCGCGCGCTGCCCTCCTGGAAACGCGATAGGGGTAGTTTTGGAGTAGTTTTGAGAAGCAAGTGGGCAGTATTTGTTGTGAAAACCTGGCAATCCTGATCTGAACGCACGTTCTGGAGATGTACTTCTAATCACAGAACGCCTTTACTGACGAATGAAAATACATAGTTTTACATGTGGATTATAATTTTCGGGAACAAGTTAAACATAAATTGTAACCATTGATCTCTAAGTACAACGTCCCTGGAAAGGCCAAACAAAGATGATTGGACTCCGAGATGAAAATAACAGCGTTTCGACTAGGGCTGCAACTAACGATTATTTTGATAATCGATTAATCTGTCGATTATTTTTACGATTAATCGATTAATCGGTTTATGTACTTATATTTTAGTTTTTTTCCATTTTTTCCCCAAGTAAATTATTGTAAGGGTCTTTATCATTCAGCATAGATTTTTAAGAGATTTTAACCATTTTGCATTGTCATATCCTCATCAAAAATATACCTGGAGTTGTTTTATTATGTTAGTAATTCTTTGTCGAACTCTTCTGCAATCAAAACACTGATCCATACTCTAGCAAAATTCACAAGGAGATTTCAAATATTGTTTTCACCATGGCAGTCCTTAGAGCTCCTAAAGTAGTTTAACATCCCAAACAAAGCTTAAGAAATCTTTGAGAACATATTTTCACGAAGTATAAGGATACAACAGAATAAAATTGCAGTGCATTGTATTTTATTATTTACTGGGAAAAAGCTTTATAGCTTATGCTGTGAAATTGTAAACAATCCTTCGAAAAAAAGTGCCAATGGCATGAAACCTGAATGGAACTCACAATTTAAAGTAAAATCCATCAGAAGGTTGTCCAGAAAAAAAATTGGGACACACAAAAAACCTGCTGTGTGAAAAAGAGCAGTGAATACTTAGAAAAGAAGTGCATTTTAAATATACTCAAACATTTACCTCTCTCATTCAGTCATAATTAGGCTGCAAGTCTGAATTATGAACTGGTAAACGACAAACTGATCACATAACATGCTTGTAAAGCTTTAAATGTTAACTGTTAAAAAGCAATGTTATCAGCTTTTACGACTAAACATTTGCAAACAACCTTGTACTGGAGAATCTGCACAAATAAAATTCTTAGGGGCCGTTCACATATCTTACCTAAAACGCGTGGAAAACGCTAGTCGCGCCGCTTTCTCCTTTCCAAAGCGCTCGGGCAGAAGCGCCCCTGAGGCGTCTGCCTTTGCTAAGCAACCATGACGTGCTCTCTCCATGACGTGCCCTCTCCATGAAGACCCGGAAATTTCAGCAAAGGATAAATGGATGCGGTGTGGACGCGCCTGGAAAAACGGGCGCATCGCACCGCGTGCGTGTCGCGACCGCGTCGCTTCCATTATGAGAGTGCATACTGCGCGCCTACATAGGAAATAACGAACTTGAGCACGCAAAAGACACGATATGTGAACGGCCCCTTAAACAGTTCAGTAGTGCAGAGTTTACAGGTTACTCTTCATTTTAAAGGCTCAAAGTAAAGTACTCCCACTTCCCGCTGAATGCTGCAGAGACGCTGTTCGGGAAGCACGTGACATAAAACGAGGCCAACTATTGGCTATTCGCTACTTCACCTGCTGTACTGGCTGAGTAAAACCTCCGGTGGCTCATTACTGCCACACTTTGGTCACGCAGATTTGAAATATGCACGAAATGAGCCGCTTATGGCAAATAAAATTTATTTAGCGACGAATCGATTACTAAATTAGTTGACAACTATTTTAATAATCGATTTTAATCGATTAAATCGATTCGTTGTTTCAGCTCTAGTTTCGACGACATACAGTACCCCTTTTTTGTGTATTCCTGTGGGCAGAGGTTAGTCAAAAAACGGTTCTAGTGACGTCATTACTGCAGGAAGTAGAGGGATGTAGTCCAAACTGGTCGTTTGATGTAAGTGAATTCTGTTAAATAAAATATCTCTTTTGGCATCGAACTTTGAGCTTAAGAATTTTACAGATATTATTTACACTCTAACAACAACATTACACACTAACTAAAGTTTGAAACATGGGATCACGAAGAACGGGACCTTTAATACTTTTAAATGATTACAGCATTGTCTATGTGAACTGCAAATAAAGTTGCAGCTAAAACAAAAAACAGTTTCCACTAGTGTATGTAGCATGCAGAGTGGAACATTATGTCACACTATGGGAAACATTGTTACAATGTACCTCTGTAGTGAAAATATTGCAACAAAGTATCATTGTAGTGAAAATACAGTGTAACATTATCACTAGCAGAAATATATATATATATATATATATATATGTATATATATATATATAAAAAAAAACGTGTAAGAGACAAAAATGTTATATTGAATCAGTTTAGTGGAATTACTGTTATGCTGTACTGGAAATATTATTAAATATCATTATATTTTAAATACTGTAAAATGGGAATGGAAATACCGTTACAATGAAGCTGAAATATTGTCATTTCATTGTAGTAAAAAAAACAACAAAGATTACACTTGAACAGAAAGAAACAATGCTTCAAACTGTAAGAGACATTGTTACACTGTACCTCTGTTGTGAAATTATTGTTACAAAGTATCATTGTAATGAAAATACAGTGTAACACTAACACTAACATAAATACTGATACATTGTATCATTGAGTAATCTGTAGCAGAATAATGTTAACTTGTGTCAATTCAGTGGAAACATAATGGAAATACTGCTACTCAGTAAAACTTTATTGGAAATACTGTTACTTGAATTTTATTGCATTTTATCACTGTAGTGAAAAAGACCATATTTGAGTGGAAACAATGTTTTACACACTATAGGAAACATTGTTACACTGTATCTATGTAGCAAAAATGTTGTGACAAAGTAACATTGTATTGGAAATACAGTGTAACATTATCACTAGGAGAAATACTGCTACACTGTATCATTATGTGATCTGTAACAGAACAAATTTTACACTGATTCAGTTTAGTGGAAATACTGTTATGCTGTACTGGAAATATTGTTAAATATAATTATATTTGAAATATTGTCACTAAAGTTGTAATGAACATACTGAAACACACTGAATCATTGTAGTGAAAAAAAGATTACACTTGAGCAGAAACAATGCTTCACACTATAAGTTACACTGTACCTCTGTGCATTCATATTGTTACAAAGGATCAGTTTAGTGGAAATACAGTGTAAACACTCTAGCAGAACCACTGCTAAACTGATTCATTATGTAGCAGAAAATGATACATTGTATCAGTATAGTAAAAACACTGTTGCTGTATTGGAAAGAGTTAAATATCATTCTATTGAAAAAAATATTGTTGCTCTGAAAAAAATGTATGTAAATAAGAAACATTGTTACTCTGTATCACTGTACTAAAAATTGTTACATTGAAAAAAAAAAACAATGCTTCACAATAATGAAACATTTGTTACAATCTACCTCTGTAGCAGAAATATCTTAAAAACCTATCACTGTAGCTGAAATAATATGCAATCAGCGGAAATACACTACGCTGCATCACTTTGTTACTCTGTATCGGAAATATTGTTACAGGAAACCGCACGAGGGTGACTTGACAGTTCTTTTGCGAAGTGAAGCTGCGCGTGAGAGTCACGAAGATTTTTTTTTTAAAGAAAATATCTAAAACCAAACAATATAAATACAATACAACATTTAAATGCTAGGGGGAGGTATAATCAATATTACAAGAATACTTTAAAGAGTGTTTATGCTTGTAAATCATGCCTGCTGATGTTTATTCTTTTTAAAAACCGTCACACCGGCGACGGAACAGTACTTGCTTATGAAGCGGTGTAAAAACATGAGGAGAGTGTCACACCTGTGGGAAACAAGTTCACAACCCTGCTAATAGTGTCATCATCGACATATGTTGCGCGAGCGCGCCCGCCCTAAAGTTTAAAAGTGGATATGGATTTTACAGCCAAATGAAGACTGTAAAATACAAAGAAATTCCAGTGAACCACAATGGAATTCATACTTACGTTTTCTGTATCTCTCTCATTGACAGTAGGAAGTGGTGTTCTAGTTGACATTTTAATGTGTCTTTTATCTCCAAAGTGCTTCCTGCAGTCCAAGTGTGTCTGATCACAGCAAGCTTCAGTTCGCAGGGTGGACAGCCGCCGGGCTCCAGCTGATGAAGATCATGGATTCGATCAACATCAAATTCCAGCACAAATAAAAGATCCAGATTAATGCAATAATTTATCCAGACGCATAACGGCACAACAGGTCACCGGTGACACAAAGGAGCAACTCTCCATAAAGATCTGGCAACCAGCAGGTCATAACCAATATGATGCGCTGGGTTACTTAAAAGAAGAAAAAAAAAACTTTGCCAAAAGTGCCTATTGTAAACTTAAGCACAGACAGTTCCCAGGCCCCTCAGAAACTGCATACAGCGTTCAGACAAGGAAAAGGGGAGGGGGCGTCCGCTTCAAACCGGTTCTGGATCTTGTTGTAAGCTTTCCGAATGTGCAGTTTCGTTCCTTGATTCTAGACAATCTGCTCTAAACCACTCCAGATTGATTAAAATCCTCCCATCCAGAAGTGTAGGGTACACCAGTCCAGACAGAGCTCAGTCCAAGATGGCTGCGTGCGGGCTGATGGTGCCAAGCCAAACCCAGCGCAGCGGCAGCGCAGCCGGAGGAAGTGAGGACAAAGGCGGCTGCACAAGCTCATTGGCCGGCGCGGCGCTGTTTGTTGTTGCTGGGGTGATTACTAAGGAGAAAAATGTACCTGTCTGTCGCACAAAAACCCGGCAAAATTACTCAGTGCTCTATGTTAGGATCGCCCATCCCAGTGATGTCCGTGACCATGAGAATGCTGGACTCTGGAAATCATTTAACTAGTTTATAAAAAGTCAGTGAATGTTTTACCATGTTCCATAGTATGCTACTGTACATTGGAGTACAAAGTAAATAGTGTGGTAAAATAAATAAATAAATAGAAATTAAGACTCTAATACTTCCTTGTAATGTTTACACATTACCCAATTATATTCATTTACAGCAATGAATTTATTTGCTATTACCCACAAAGGCTATTTTGCTGGGGGTTTTGATGAGCTGCACTGTTGTGCACATTCTCTGTGCTAGAAAGACTAAACCATATGTGTGTGTGTGTGTGTGTGTGTGTATACAGTACAGACCAAAAGTTAGGACACACCTTCTCATTCAAAGAGTTTTCTTTATTTTCATTACTTTGAAAATTGTAGATTCACACTGAAGGCATCAAGAACTATTTGACCAAGAAGGAGAGTGATGGGGTGCTGCGCCAGATGACCTGGCCTCCACAGTCACCGGACCTGAACCCAATCCAGATGTTTTAGGGGTGAGCTGGACCACAGACAGAAGGCAAAAGGGCCAACAAGTGCTAAGCATCTCTCGGGGAACTCCTTCAAGACTGTTGAAGCTCATCAAGAGAATGCCAAGAGTGTGCAAAGCAGTAATCAAAGCAAAAGGTGGCTACTTTGAAGAACCTACAATATGACATATTTTCAGTTGTTTCACACTTTTTTGTTATGCATATAATTCCATATATAATTCCACATGTGTTAATTCATAGTTTTGATGCCTTCAGTGTGAATCTACAATTGTCATAGTCATGAAAATAAAGAAAACCCTTTGAATGAGAAGGTGTGTCCAAACTTTTGGTCTGTACTGTATATATATATATATATATATATATATATATATATATATATATATATATATATATATATATATGTGTGTGTGTGTGTGTGTGTGTGTGTGTGTGTATTATGAGCTGAATTTCCTTGAACAAAAGTCAAGGGAGCTTTCATACATGATCCCAAAAAAAGGTCTACATATGAACAGAATTTGCAAGTCTCCAGCACTCACAACTAATACAATAACCAAAGTGTGACTGTTTGGCATGACTTATATGATGACATTCAAATTTAATGGGTGGGGGACATGTGTAAAAAAAAATACATATGTAGGGTAATAAATCACAAGGGTTCATAACTTTTGTCAGAAATTCCCTGATTTAAGACGATGATAAACAATGTCCGAACTCACAACATGACCATTTTTCAATGTCCCAAACATCAATGTAATGATATAATTTTAGATTTATATGAAGTATGTATTTATTAAAGTAAATGTTAGAACGTAACGTGGATATTTTCCAGCATCTTTCCAATGCAATGAGCTGATGGACTGATACTTGGTGTAGTGCTGGATTACTGTCTTCAATATACCTGATCACTCACTGTCCTCTAGTGGTCATAACTGAGCATTTCTGAAAATTATTTGATTTCCTTAACGTTCCAGGAAAGCTTTTTTTGTTGTTTAGCAAATAAGCAGATGAAAACACACGGACAGGTAAGACTGGCTTTATCGTGTGTACAAAAACACACCATGGAAGAACACTTTTGTGTTTAAACGTAAGCTTAGGCCTACTGTCCGACCTCGCTCAGAAATTACTCATAACATCCGAATCACTTGCGTGTTATCATACTGGCATATCTGTGTTGAAGCTGAATATTTAAAAGCAAAATCTTGAAAAGCGCAAACTGTGCTGCCAACACAAGGAATTGTTTTTGGTTTTAGAGCTCTTTTAATACATTTACACACACACACACACACACACACACACACATATATATACACACACACACTATATATTGTCTCAATAAATGGCTCAGTAGGAGCTTAACCTTCTTAAATTTTGAATGTTAATCTCAGGAGATCGAACGAAATTTTTATATTATTTTGAATAAACCTAAACAAATTAAACTAGTTTGGGACCAAAAGTAGGTTTAGTTACTGAAAACGTATACCCTATTATACCATCAATTAAATTTTTTTCGATATTTCTTCTTACAATAATTTTATTAACAAGGTTGAATTTGTATTATTAACATTATTAATAATACATATTTTGCGGTATAAATAAATAACATAACAGGAAAAAGCCAACTTTTTTCACTCAAGTTTTCGCTGGCTCCTCTCAGGAGGATATGAAGAGTCACTTATTTTATGACATAATCATCGAGTAAAGTTCATTTATAAGTGAGCTGTCATCGTCCGCTGCATCAGCTGAGGGCTGAGGCTCGACATTTCAACTTCTCCAGACGTCCTAACACTTCTCCACAGTCCTGGAAGAGCTTCAATCATGGCCACAAACGTCCAAGAAAACATATATGAACAAATCGAAGAGACGAACGAAAACATATATGACAGACCGTATGAGAACGTGAACAGCAACCCAGAGCCGAAATATGAGAATCAAGACACGAGTAAGGAAATTTCAGAGGAACCGCTGTACAGCACGGTCAATCAACCGTCTCCAGACTACATGAATACGAGAGGAACATCTCAAGAGGAAGAAGAACGGCCGTCACCCTCCAGTGAACCAGGAGAGCAGCTCGAAAGCGAGATCACGGTGGCCTCTCTGACGAATGGAGATGTTTACGGATCTTCATCTTTTGAGGAAACTGGAGACCCTTATGATGACCAGCTCTCACTGGTCCACGATGACCTGCTCATGGCTTACAGTCTCCCAGAAGACGGATCTCCAGAACCGGAGGAGGTGGTTGACTACAGCCTGAAGGACGTGGAGAACAGCACCGTGGAAGAGACAGCTGCAGCTCCCGACCCGAATCAGCCTAATATTGCGCTTTTTGTCAAGGTAAGGGCTGCTGGTTTAACAACTGCATAAGAGAACCTAAACTTTATATTTGATTTTATTTTATTAAAGAAAGAAGGCATTAAAGTTGGCGTTACATGAGTCTGAAGGTCAGATGGGTGTGGTTTGTGATAGCACTTATATTTCTGCTTATACCTTTGGCCCTTAAAGACAAGGTGAAATTAATTTCTCAAACTTTTCACGCCTAGCTCTTAAAAAAAAAAATAAAAAAAAAAATAAAACAACCCAGAGCCCTATTTTAATTTAAATATAATACTCCAATGTTATATAGGACTGTATATATATATATATTCTAATTTTCCTCTTGACAATACATAAATTATGCTAAAATATAATTATCATAATAACTCAATACCAAATGAGTAAAATGATAAATCACGCTGAATCATTTTCAGCATTTCAATCACTGTCCCTCAAGTCTCATTTGACAAGCCTGCTCAATCTCAGTCCAAAGTAGTGGCTAGTTATTTTTGGCATTCTGAATTAATTTTGTCTTATGTAAATGAAAAATTGATTGTACATTCAAGAATGCAAATGAAGATCAGGCGGATTGGAATGTGGTTAAAACAAGTTGTAATGAAGAAATGGGATGTAGATATCCTAGATAGGTTAATGTAGCAGGTAGATACAAATGATAAGCACAATTGGTTTGATTCATTCAGGTAAGATTTTCCTCTTGATCATTAACATGAAGAGGGTTTTCAAATGTTCCTCTGCTTGCTCACAGTCTATGACAATAAGACATCCTGAACTGATTGCATTTCCTTTGGAAGGTTCACAGGCAATATGAATAATCATTAACGTAAAGTCCTGACCTGAGTAAATTAACTCATTGCCTCGCTTTGCTTTTGACAGAAGAACACATTAGTCTCTGTACATGATGCGATCACTCAGCCGACTGAGCCACTGTGATTGAGACCTTTTCATACTCATGTTTACATCACATTCTGTGACAAACGTGCCACACTATCAATGGAATTAAGAATACATTTATTTTTATCAGTTTATAATTGAAAATGGCAATCACAGATGCACCAGGGTGTGACACACATTTTGCGCTTAAGAAACCCTCAGAACAATTCAAACATTACATAACTTTATGGCCACGGCACATATAGTCATAAAAATGTAGGAATTAAAGCAGTATAGTTGTTGTTGAGTGGCACAGCGCAAGGCTGCCTTTATTACAAATCCTCCAAGAGAACTTACATAAATGACAAAAAACTAAAAACCATAACAGCACTGGTCAAGTAAGTGTTGACCTTGGTTAATAATTTAATCTTATTGGCTGCACTTAATGGGGCAATGAACAGCAGAATAAGCAGACGGTTTTGATTAAAGTTTACATAGCCACCTCTACTAAATGTTACAGATGTTACTAATTAGATTCAATATTAACATTTTAAAATGTACATTAACTATATGCAATAGTTTAAATCTTGTTATTAAAAAAATAAAACAAAATAATAATGATAATAATAATAATAATAAAAAAAAAATAATATATATATATATATATATATATATATATATATATATATATATATTTTTTTTTATGACAATCTATTTATTTAGAGACAAAATATTCTGATTAAATGACAGTGTCCATTTCTGGTATTTAAATGTCAAGCAGCATCAGCAATGTGATAATCAGATGAAGATATTCAGATCCCCCCAGACAACTGCTAATTTGGTTAGAACAACATCAGACTGTAAAATATTCCTTAAACGTTTAAAACACATAGCTATTTTAAAACAATTTTGGCACTTTGGCTCAGCCAAAACATCCCAGTACAATACGCACAATGCAGAAGTTAATTATTCACTGCATTGATAACATTTAACCTGTTGGGAACTGAGCCATGAAAAAAAGATGTTTGAGACTCATCTGTTTCTGAGAATGTTTAGTTGGACTTCAGTCTGAAGCTCTTCATCCAGTGGCATTATTTAACTCTTATTCCAACTCATTTAAGGTGAGAGATGATCTACTGTTGCACTTAAGACGCATAATCAGTGATGTAACCTGTGTTCACAGGGCATTTGAATAACTGAGGAAAATTCCTTTCCTACTTGAAAATGATTAAAATTGATTCATATATTTCCCTTGAATTCTATTGCATGGAAAGCCTGTTTAGCCTCTTGCCACCTCTTCCTAGTGCAACATGAATATTGTTATTCTACCAGTAGAGGAAGCTGTTCAGCCTACTATGATAAATTCTACTGCATGCACTTGTAGCACAAAAATACATTTCCTACAGCATAATGATGTTACTAATGTCCAAATTCATTTTTTTAATACTGGGTCCTTAATAAGATGTAAAAGCATAATATAATGAAATTTAAGACGGACCTTTTTAGAATTATTTTAATAAATGACACTCTAATTTGGTCATTATTTTTACAGACACATGCAGTTGTAGCATGTTGTTTTCAGTGTTAAATATAATTTAAATACAATTATAGTTTTTATTAATATTTTGAATCAGTTTTTAATTAAAACTTTTTCCCGTCATTTTTAATTTTAAAATTAAATTCTCTTGTACATTTTTTTTTTGTTTTAATCATATATATATACTGGATATCATCCAAAAGCAGTGTCACATTTTATTTTATAATTTGGCAACATATTTATCCCACAGGTAAAAGCAGTCTGAAGCTAAAGAAACAGACCAAGCACATTAATAGAGATTTACTTGTTTAGTATTCACATATAATTTTCACTCATATCCAGGATAGTCAGCTCTATTTTGGGAAACCAAATGAGTAATCTTCATTTCACGTTCATTTGTCACATCAGGAAATTCCGAATGCAAATTCACGCTATAAACCAAAGCCAGCTCATAAAAAATTTAACAGGGAATCTTATTCTCGTGGGCTCCACAAGATGATCAAATATAACCTGCTGTTGCCTGCCAGCGTGCTGCCTGTGACTTGGACCGCATTAAAAATGCATGTGACTCATTCCTCTACTCAGAGTATCTGGGCCATGAACATGTCACATAGCTACACAGGGACAGAATGGTGCATAAGTTAAGTGGCAGAGACTCTAAAGCTTATATATTTTATGCCAAAACTTTTATATGAACATATGAACATATATATTTATTCTCATTTTTCACTCAAGTTCATCAGAGCTACTTGTGGCAGGGGCAGGGGAGAGTAAAGCCCCGCCCCCAACTAAAGCCTCTCACCTATTCCCTCTCTTTTACATCACTCGTGTTTGGGAGAGAGCTAGATTCACCTTTCATCTTGGCTTTAGCTGACATCAATGCACCTGGTGCCATTGGCTGGCCGTCAAGAACAGGACAAAGAGAATCTAAGAAAGCGTGGCAAAACCTTGACATTTAACCCAAAATATCTGCAAAATACTGCTGGGAGGATGTAGGGGACAGATCAGGAGGGATACCTGAATCAAAGAAAGTGTCTATAATGGGAGACGCTCAAGAACCTGATATTGAGTTGTTTGTCAAGGTAAGGAGAGAAATCTAGCATTAGAATGAGCTTTATGGAGTTAAAAGGCTCTAATAAAGTCAGTGTAACTCAGTAGCTGTTCTAGAGTAACGTGAGCATATTTGACTAAGGTCATGACCAGGTTGAAAGTAGAGTAAATACCAGTAGTTCTTGTGCATTGGATTATGGATCATCAGTTGCATATAATTTGGTGCTAAAATAATATACCCTCAGTATTTATTATTCAGATACTTTTGTTAGAATTGCATTGATATAAATCCATCACTAAATACCAACAAGCTAATAATTATTTTCACAATATGGTCAGTAACTGATAAACAAAACTTTTTTTGTTGTTGTTGCTATTTTATACCAATTATAATAAAACACCGAAAACTAAATTCAGTCATTTTAAATGGTTAAAGTGTACAGTACTATAATGTACAGTAATTATTAATGTTTTTAGTGATTTAAGAAGGAAATGTGCATTCACTTTCTCTCTCTCTCTCTCTCTCTCTCTCTCTCTCTCTCTCTCTCTATATATATATATATATATATATATATATGTAAAAATTTCTGTCTCCACACACACAAATGCAATAATAAATTCAGTTTTTAAAAGTAATATCTATCATTGCAAACAATGCATAAAACTTATTGGATCTGAATATTATGGGAAAATAGCAGCAACATATGAAAAGTATTATAAAGCAAACATAAACATACAGCAAACTGACAAAGCACTACTACTGTACATGCTTCAGTTATGATTATATGATTAAAGTGAATACGTGTTTTGTGTTCCAATAGCAGCAATGCTGAATCAACTTAATTAAAAAAATGTCAGAAACAAACAAATCCTCTTCCAGGCACTAATCTTTTTATTAAACACTATAAATCAAGTACACAATGCATTTTCATTCAGTCACACCCCGGTCTGTTTACAGCCCTGATCTGCCGTCCAACAGAGCAACCGGTCCTATAGCAAACGGCCTATTGTCCTGCGCTTTCTAGATTGTAGAGGCTCATTGTTCTGCATCCAGTTCTCTCTCTGTTCTGAATTTGCCAGAATGGACAGATGAGTGGAAATGGAAGTCCCCTGACCTTTCACATACCATCTGCCTCATTTATCTATGTGTTATGCAATGTATTTTCTCTTATGATTGAACCGTGTAATGAAAACAAACTGTGTTAAAGTAGAAAAGATGCAAAACAGAAGTATTTTCACTAGTGGACACTGTACACCTATCATATATTTGACAGAATGCTCCTCGTGTTCTTCTCACAACCAGGTCTCAGTTAATGAATGCAGTGTGCATAATTCATATTATGCTGGGTATTATGTCACAGTGTAAGCTATAGCTGGTCTCGTGATAGTGGTGCTGCTGTGATGGGTCACCTGATCTCCTCCTGCTGAAGCGTACAGTAGCAGTGTGAATGTGATAAGCACTGTCACTGACTGATAACAGAGTCATTTGTACTCTCCATATAAATGAGTTGAATTAGAGTAACTGTGTAATCTGTAATACTCATTTTTGACTTTTAAAATTTAAAAATGAGCATAAGCACATTTGTTCTTGCTTCTTGCTGAAATTTAATGATGTCCAGGCTACTTTAAAAGAGACATGGCGACCTCGAGGTGGTCAATGAGGGAACTGCAGTTGTCTGACAATTATTGATCAGAATATGATTATGAATTAAAAACTTTTGTGTTTGTGAAAAAAAGTGTGTTAAACAAAATTACAACATTAACAACTTTTGTGGAGCTAAAGTGTGGCTGACAGTTTCATTGTAAAGAAATTATGTTTTATGCTCCTGACATAAAAAGTAACCGAAAGTTTAAAAGGGATAGTTCACCCAAAAATAAAAATGAATCATTTACTCACCCTCATGTCATTCCAACCTGTTTGAATTTCTTTCATACAGTCGACTCCCGAACTATTTTTTTTTCTTTGAATGTCTATGGCTACCGTGCACTGTTTTGGTTACCCACATTCTTCAAAATATATTATTTTGTGCTCAATAGAAGAAGAGAAACTGATATAAATTTGGGACAAATTGAGGGTGTGTAAATGATGACCGTATTTTCAGTTTAAGGTGAACTGATTTAAGGTTTTAGGTGAAATAATACTTAAAAAAAACTATAATAATATGTTTTGAGAAAAATTGTTCATATAATATCTCAAGCAGAGTAAGGTGGTGCTAGCAAAACCAAGGTCATGGGTTTGATTGTCAAGGAAAGCAAGAATGGATAAAATGTAAATGTATTCCTTAAATACAATCTAATTTGCTTCAGATAAATGTGACACTGGGCCACAAAACTAGTCTTTACTCGCTGGGGTATATTTTTAGTAATAGCCAAAAAAAACATTGTATGGGTCAAAATGATTGATTTTTATTTTATGCCAAAAATCATTAGAATATTAAGTAAAGATCATGTTCCATGAAGATATTTTTTTAATTTCCTACTGTTAAAATATCAAAGCTTAATTTTTGATTAGTAATATGCACTGTTAAGAATTCATTTGGACACATTTAAAGGTGATTTTCTCAGTATTTAGATTTTTTACGCCCTCAGAATTCCAGATTTTCAAATAGTTGTATCTCAGCCAAATATTGTCTGCCTAATAATCCATAGATCAATAAAAAGCTTATTTATTCAGCTTTCAGATAATGTATAAATATAATTTTTTTTTTAAAAATTGACACTTAAGACCAGGGTCACAAATGTCTGCCAAATGCATAAATGTAAATGTAATTGTTAACGATTATGCGAAACACAAGAAATAATGATAATAATAATAATATTTACTATTTTAAGGAACACAGCTAACATGCAATAAATTATGCCCACTTTTTGTAAAACCTCTGGTATATCCTCTGAGATTTAAGGATTTAGATTTTCATGTAATATAAAATGCATTTAACTGATTTTATTTAATGTAATTCTAAAGCGATTCTTATTTTACTTGAAAATGTCCTTGTAGTTAGACTTCAGGTTAACTCTTTTCTCTATGTTCACTGAAACATTGCAGCAGCAGGGGGCGTCATGACACTTTATCATTCTCAATCCATTCTGGTTTCTTCGCTCTAGAACATGAGAACTGGTCTCCACCAAATCTTTGGCTCATGTTATTGGCATTGAGCTCATATTCAGACTAACTGATCCTTGGATCCTTGGTGATGTATATGTAAAGATGTGTTGTATTTGTAGGCTGGCTGTGATGGCGAAAGCATCGGCAACTGTCCCTTCTCCCAACGCCTCTTCATGATCCTCTGGCTCAAAGGTGTGGTGTTTAACGTCACCACTGTTGACCTGAAGAGGTGAGAACTTCACTGACCTGAGATCGAATGACGTGAAACTTCAATAAGTATATCAATAACAAATGCCACCTCTTCATGTTATTAAATTACATTTTAATTGGATATTAAAATGATATATAGTGAGTGATATTGTTAAAATATGATCAATTTACCTTATAAAAAATCAATGCAGGAATATCTAGTTCATATTTTGTCTCTGCAAATATAAAAATGAAAAAGAATCGAATCTAAAATCTCTATTTTTTATGCAGTGCAATGCTGGGCTGGTTGAGTAATAAAATTAAGAAGGTCATAAAATGTTATTTTATTTTAATTCAGGAAGCCGGCTGATTTGCACAATTTGGCTCCAGGAACTCACCCTCCTTTCCTGACCTTCAACGGTGAGGTGAAGACAGACATTAATAAGATTGAGGAGTTTCTGGAGGAGGTTTTGGCACCACCACAGTAAGCTAATTTTCACAAATACACGTGAGACGAATCGTGACCATATAGAAAATCTGCTGTTCTCAACTGGTGATGCTTCGGGACCCAGATTTTCCATTGGACATCAATCATGGTCAAATACATCACCAGAACGGTTTAGCCAGTAAACATTTCAAATCTATTAATATTACTAATAATGGAATATCTAGCATCACAGCCTGTGCAAATTATTTGGAGAGGTTATAAAAATTATTTATTAAGCGTTTATTTGTTATATCTTTATTTGCATTTAGCATTTTTATTTTCTATGGCCATTTTTGGGTCAAAAGCCACCAGTTAAGAACAGCAACCCTAGATTTTTATGCAGTGTATGTTGTATTTAACATCACATGTGAACTAGAACTGTAAAGAAAACTGAAAAATGTATGTCTATGTACCTTTCCTTGTGTCCAAGGTACCCTAAACTTGCAGCCAGGCACAGGGAGTCAAACACAGCTGGGAATGACATATTTGCAAAGTTCTCAGCTTTCATTAAAAACACTAAGCCAGCTGCGAATGAAGGTATGCATGTCAAACTGGATCAAACCGAATGAATGAATGAATAGATTTATTGTATTTTGGTCAGTACTCTGAAACTGTACAAAGTTAAATTCAGTTAACTCCATATAGCATCCACAGTAATAGAATTGTCCTTTTTTAAGATTGGTTAAATGTTCAGTAGGGATTTGCTGAAACAGACATTCTGGCTGATGCGATTACTAGTTCAAATATTTATAATATTTTTGTTGTGGTTGATAACCTATGATGACTGATATTTATTTGCAGTTTTGCCAAATTTTGTCCACATGGAACCTGGTACAGACAAATACATTTTTGTTTGTTTGTTTTAATAATAGTAATAAATACACACATAGGAATATTTCATATTTAAAAGTAAAAGTTTAAATGTTTATTTTTAATGAAAATAATGTTGTTATTCAGTAAGATGCATTCAATTGATTAAAAGTGACAGTAAAGACATTTATAATGTTACAAAAAGATTAAAATTTAAAATATGTGCTATTCTTTTGAACTTTACATTCATCAAATTTCTGAAAAAAACAAAACAAACAAAAACAAAAAAACAGTTGTGCTGCTTGGCGGGGATTTAATAATAATAATAATAATATATATATATATATATATATATATATATATATATATATATATATATATGCTAATTAAAAAATATATATTTTTCCACAAAACATTCACACAAGTTTTCAAAACTGATAAGAAGAAATCAATAGATAACATTTGAAAATATATTAAAATAGAAGAGTTATTTTAAATTGTAATAATGTTTCACAGTATTATTGCTTTAACTTTTTAATTTTTTTCCCCATACTAAAGTGTATTTTTTAAATATATTATATTATATTAATATTATAACATTGGTAAGAAAAAACAACAACAACTGTCTAATGGCAAACTAATCAGATTAACACCAATGTTTTAAAAAAACATATTTATAATAATATTGACCATATGGTCGCCAACATACATATTATAAATGTTTCAAAATGTTTTGGGATTCACCATCAAATACTGTGCACAGTAATAAACACTGATTATTAAGAAATGTGTGATGTTTTGTTAGCTCTTCAGAAGGGTTTAACAAAGGCCCTCAAGAAGCTGGACGATTACCTGAACAGTCCCTTGCCTGATGAGGTAGATGCCGACAGCATGGAGGAGGAGAAGGCCTCCAACCGCAAGTTCCTGGACGGGAATGAGCTGACTCTGGCAGACTGCAACCTGCTGCCAAAGCTCCACATAGTGAAGGTGAGCTGAAGTGCTAAGGGGGACTTGTCTCTAGAATTGACCTGCAGTGTTTGGGGGGTAACCAAGGAGGCCTGTAATACCTGGTCAGAGATATCCGTTAGATGATGATGATGATATAGCACTTTATTGTCAGACAAATCTGAAATGTTTCTTGTGTCACAGTATATATTTTTACAACAATCAACATCCTTTAATAATAACATGCACACCCATTGATCTCAATGACAGTTTTGGTATGTCATAGAAAGCTTGGCTGTAATTATAGGTTTGTAAGATTTTTAAATGTGTTCAAAAGAAGACTATTATGCTCACCAAAGCTGCTTTTAATTAATAAAGTAATATTGTGAAATATTATTACAAATCAAATAACAGTTTTCTATGTTAAAATGCAATTTATTCCTGATGCAAAGCTGAATGCTTAATATTTGTGATACCTTTTTTGCCTTTATTTTGCCTTTTGATTGTTTATTGTATCCTTTCTAAATAAAAGCAGTCATTTCTGTTCAAAAAGATATCTTACTGACACTAAACATTTGAATGGTAGTGTATATGTTTTAAAAGTTTAAATAGCAGTGGTCTAGTAGTAAGCAAACATGAGCAGACACGAGTTGTAATGCAATGCAGATTTGAGTCCCCTTAGCACAGATACAGCAGTGCAAAAAAGAGGTTAAACTACAAGGGCTACATTTGTTTTTTATTTTTTATTTTTTTTCATTAATCTATTTTTATGCACTTTTTTTGCAGGTTGTTGGCAAGAAATATAGGAACTATGACATTCCCAACGATTTTACAGGCGTGTGGCGTTATCTGAACAATGCTTATGAGCAAGAAGAGTTCACCAACACCTGTGCCGCCGACAATGAGATCGAATTAGCATATAAGGATGTGGCTAAGAGGCTAACTAAGTAAACTAATTTGACAAAAAAAAAGACTTGGGGTAGATCTTTTCTTGGGGAAGAGATCATGTTTTCCATGTAATTCAAAGCTGTTGATCTCAGACTACAAGTTAGTAGTTTCATTCATCCTGGGTCCTGATAATCAATCACAAATTCACTAAAGACTGGTGCTCTGTTATGAAACACCACATTTGCCTGTCTGCAAGTACCGTGAGTCAAATGTGAATCCAAAACTTCAGCAATCCTCACTCATCTGTTGCTCATATAAACACTGTCCCAAGCGACTTTATTATTGTATCTCTATTTAAAGAGATTTCACAGAGATTACTGTTTTCTATAGTTCTTCCTGTTTTATACTATTTATCATCTTATGCAGTGTTTCTTGAGACATGGAATAAAATGTCACAAAACTTAATAATTCACTGCATAAGAGTGAATTAAAGATTTGTGTCACTAAAACATTTACTAGAACACATTATCAGTTTTTTATGATTAAAATGAAATGATACTGTTCATACAGTAAGACATTATGATTCACAACCTCTGAAACCACCTTCCCTCAGCCTGAAACTTAGGCTAATTCTTCATAAAGATTTAAATATACAAGTATATTCAACTAAAAATAAAATCTGAAAAATAAATATGTAATTCAAATTATATTTTTAAGCATGCGTTACAAAATATTTTAATTACTTTAAATTGTGAGGCTGGTAAATGAGTAAATGTTTTTTAATTAAGTCTCATGCTGACCAAAGTGTTTAATAAAAAATACAGTAAAAACAGTAATATTGTGATTTCTTTTATACAATATCTTTTAAAAACCCAGACAAACCCCAAACTTTAGAAACGTAGCGTAAACTTTTAACTTTTTTTTTTTTGTTTAAGCTATTTTGTCCCAGTACTCAAGAATTGGTGCATAACATAACCTCTCTGATTGTTTTCTATTAGTCAAAAATGACAGCTGAAAAAAGAGATTGTTCAGGTATTTCAAATCTGTAAGAATTATTCACACACGTCTCCTATGGTTTAACAATGTCTGTCAATATTGCTTTCCATTATGTTTTCATTATTATTTGTGTATAACACATGAAAAAATCTGATGTGAACAGTAGGATAAACCTAAAGCAAAAAGGTACATCCTGGGCAGCTTCAAAACCAATCATATATCATTTATGGATTTGTACGTTTCATGCTATTTTATTCGATTTTTTTCTGAAGGAGCACTAAATTTTTTTATTTTATGTTTATTTTTTATTTTTTTTTAGGTGCAATGATTTAATGAGGTGCTAATTTAATATGTGCCTTCATTAAAAGAAATGCAGTGTGGCAAATACAGCTTATGCTCATGCTGTTAATGATTACTACATAACTATCCTGCTCTTTTAAAGCCACTAGCAGAGTTTACGAAAAAGGTTTATAGAAAATTCCTCATTGCCTCATCATGTAATTTCCTTGTAAAGTACAAGTTGTTCAGACGTTCCTCTGTTATTCCTCACAACTTATATAATTTTGTTTTAAAATTTTGTTTGGGCTTATCTGAAAGTGTTTAACATCAATCAGCCCTGAGTATATCACACTTAAATATTTATTCACAACCCTGTTCATGGGAAATTAACAAGCTGAGATGGAAAGGAGATTCAAAACACACAGCGGTCCACCGAAATGGAGAATAAGGAAATCTGATCGGGCGTTCATCCATGTCCGTCCTCTCCACTTAGCGCTGCTGGAATATCATTGGGCCCATGATAGCTCCTTGTGGAGCTCCTGCTCTTGTGTGGTTTGGACAAGCGTTTGATATGAAATGAGAATGTGGCGCCAGAGAGGCCTATTCCAAGTAAAGCTTTATGAATAAAATAATATTTTCACAGTTTGACTTGCATTATTTATTTTTCCCTGCGCACACGTTTTTGCTAATTGATACAGTTATATGGAGCCGTTTGTAAGGAAATTGATATTTATTGTAATTGAAAGCTGAGTGCTAACTGTGCAGTTACATTTCTAGATTATTCTGAGTGTATTTGGACACTTAAGCCGCTCAGAAAAATGTATGAAATTCATTGCACTAGATTTATATGACTATCTGTCTGTCTGTGTCTAGATGTCTAAATTACTGAAGAAATATCCATGTTTATATTTAAAAGTTATATATATGTTTTCTTAATGAGGTGGAAAGGCTATTATATTATCAGATGGTATGACACAGACATCTAAACTGGGTTTCATTGTCCATTAAACGCAAAGAAACAAACTTTGATCTGGTCGTTTCATCCATGGGCAAAAATGAGTGATGTCTGCTGACAGATTTAAACATGAGCTTTCAGGACATGGATCAAAGCTCTACCTTTGGTTCCATTCTCTCATTATGGGGAAAAATCCATTCTAGCCTGTCTCTATTTTTCCTTAAAAAAGCCTCAAAAGTCTCCGAAGACCTGTGCCCGTCAGATTTACAATAGGGAATGGGACTATTTACTAGAAGTAGAAGGCGTCCAGAAATAACAGTGCAAAAAAATTAATGGAGCCTACTATATTTTTCCACACAAGTAAGAAAATATGCTATAGGTCTTGTGCCTCACTGGTTTGTAACTCTAACATTTTCTGCCTTCAATCTCTGCATCCACATTCAGCGTTTCTGATAATATACAATGAGGCATAAAAGGGTTAGTTCACCCAAAAATGAAAATTATGTTATTAATGACTCACCCTCATGTCGTTCCAAACCCATAAGACCTGTGAACCTGTGTTCATTTTCAGAAGACATTTTAAGATATTTTAGATTTAGTCCGAGAGCTCTCAGTCCCTCCATTGAAACTGTGTGTATGGTATACTGTCCATGTCCAGAAAGGTAAGAAAAACATCATCAAAGCACTCCATGTGACATCAAAGGGTCAGTTAGAATTTGTTGAAGCATCGAAAATAAATTTTGGTCCAAAAATAACAAAAACTACGACTTTAATCAGCATTGTCTTCTCTTCCGTGTCTGTTGTTGAGCGCGTTCACACCAGTGCAGTGATGTCCGGTTCGTGAACGAATCACTCGATTTAACCAGTTCTTCTTGAACCAGTTCACCAAATCGAACTGAATCGTTTGAAACGGTTCGCATCTCCAATACGCATTAATCCACAAATGTCTTAAGCTGTTAACTTTTTAATGTGGGTGACACTCCTTCTGAGTTAAAACAAACCAATATCCCGGAGTAATTCATGTACTCAAAACAGTACACTGACTGAACTGCTGTGAAGAGAGAACTGAAGATGAACACAGAGCCGAGCAAGATAACGAATTAAAGATTGACTTGTTCTCGAGTCAAGAACCGCTTGCATCAGTTTTTGGGGATTTGCATGTTCACTAAGTTTACGATTAAATGTAATATTAGAAATAACCAATGTAATCTACGGAGCCCTGCACATGACATGAAAAAAAATGTAAAGACTAAATCGTGTGCATTCTCTCAATGTACTAAAATGTGCACACGATCACTATTGCGTTCCCTCAATTTGCTTAATTGTGCAAGCCATTTAGCAAATAAAGGGAATGAATTAGTAAATCGTGCACACAATTTATAAATAGAATGAACAAAATAGTAAATCGAGGGAACACAATAGTAATCGTGTGCACGTTTTAGTACATTGAGAGAATGCACACGATTTAGTCTACTATTTTTTCCTGCATGCTATGTGTGGGGCTTTGTAGAAATCTGACAACAACTGTGTCATAAATGGACGCTTACAAAGGTAGGTGCAGTAACGCGCTGACTTGACCGATTAGCGATTGGCTCTTACATTCAGAAGGCGGGGCTTCCTGAGATTTTGTTCTAAAATAAGGATCTAATCCTAAAGTATTTTGTTTTTAAATACTATTGTTTTCAGTTGTTGGTGAAGTGTTATTTTGGTTTCCAATTTCTGAGGAGAGGCTACGCCAGGTCTTAAAGATGGCGGCCGCAACAAAAAAGTCACATGACTGAAACCCGCCAAGGCCACTTTAGGCAACGGCTCTGACTTTAGAGGTTTACGTCATAATCACGTGATCCTGAGTGGCGCATCTTAGAGATTTGAGAGCACTGAGGTAATTTATTTTTAAAGTTTGCTAAGAATTAAACCAATTTAAATCGAACGTAAAATATAAATTATTTACACATTTTTATTTCAGCTAAATGCAAAAGAACCATTGAAGTTAAATTTAATTAAATTCGCAAATTGGCTATATTTAACAAATTTTTATTTTACACATTTCTGCTTTCAACGCTTCTATTTTCTTAACAGTATACTATGAATTTTAATAAAAAATCTGAATTTTCCTAACTGCAGTTAATCCCCCTTCTTTTGCTATTACAGCTGACAGTAAAAAAAAAATAATAATAAAAAAATAAAATAAAATATATATAAAATATAATAATAATAATAATTGAAAAATGGACGCTGGAACATTTTTGTGATTAATTAATCACCTTCATTTTGTTTTAAATGGGTCAAATTACGTTGCTAAAAATAACATTATGTATTTGGTGTAATATAAGGTGTTTATGTGGTTCAATTTTAAAAAGAACACATTATCTGCAGTTGCAGATCATATCCAGCAGATGGAGGTAGGCTATTACAGCAACATGATATTCTAATCACATTTTGAAATATGTATCTGTGGCACAGCCAGACATCTTAAATAGTACATAACTGTGTCCAAAGAAATGTTGGACTGTGAACTAGATGAACAAAGTATCAAATTACCACAATCAGTGACAGCTGAAAACGAATCAGTGTTTGAATTAGTGTCTGTTAGTGTCTTTGTGACTTGACCATATAAACAACAGTCAGTTCTAAAGCTCGGAACAGTAAAAATAAATAAAAAAGAACAAGATATCGTCAGATTTATTGAGTATACAAAACCGTATATTATTGCTGAACTTCTACGACTCTTGCGAGTCACCCTATTTAGCCTCATTTTGGTTGCATGTTTGCAGTTCCTCTCCGGATTTCAGTAATATTTAGTTTTTAGGATCACATGAAAGTTTACTGTTGATTTGTGGTCTAGCAGAATGAACTGGTCTCCAGAATTCTGACACAAATGCATTATATCAATTTTATTAGAGCAAAGTGGAAGAAACATAAATCAGAGTTTTTCTTGGAGAAGCGAAATATCAGGTTTTCCCTCACAATCGTAATGAAGTTGCCATGTGAATGACATGCAGTGGGATTTGATGGAGATTGTTAATCTGACAGGCACACGCCTGTGGCTTCAGTAGAAGCATGAAGACCTAACCAGAGGGATTTCTGGCTCTGCAGAGTTCCAGTCTGGCAGACGAACTGGACATCAAAGAGGAGCAGTAGGGTTTAGTATGAACCATGTCATACAGATCTGATCCAGATCCACAAACACAGGGAAATCAGATACTTTTGGTGTCATTTGTATTCCTTATGTAATGCCATAGTTAATGAATAGTTAATGCCAACTTCTACCATGTCATTTTGTTTTTGTAAAAGCAAAAACAAAAGATTTTATTTGACATTTTCTGTTTTTCACTTGTATAATTTGTTATAGTGAGATTGTCATAGTAAGTATATTTAAAAACAACCATTAAATAGCTACTGTATTGCTAATAATATTTTTTTATATATATTCATACATATCTTTTTTATATATATTTATTTTATATAATTATTGTATATATTCAGAAACTTGCAGCATTATTTTCAGCTTTTAAAAAACTGTTATAATGTTTGCATTTCTAAAGGCATAATCATATCAGACAATGCAATAAATTAACAAACTGTATTAAGTGGTAGCCTGCAATTGTTAAATAGCTATTTTTTTTTTTTTTTACCAGATTTAACCCATACAAATTAGTTTTGTTGGCAGGAAATACTAAATTAAGGTTGGTTCAGTGATTTAAAAAAGATTTGAACGTTTACACTTTGTCATTAACAGACACTTTTATCCAAAGGGACTTACAAATGAGGACAATAGAATCTTTATTACTTTATCAAACTGAAAAAAAAAAAAACACTGAATGACCTTATTTGTCAGTATAGAGAATTTAGTTTTTGTATGTGTGTGTGTATTTTAAGATGAGACATTTATTACTCAGCTATATTTCATTTTGAATAATTGTGCCCGCTATATTATTATTTTCCTCAAAAGCAACTGATCAAAGCCAGACCTGTAAAAGAGATTTTCTTCATTAGCTTTTAACATGGAATCATATGGTGAGCAGAAAGGGTGATTACAGCCTCAGCAAAAACAGATTGTCATTTCAGTTTTTCATTTAAGTATGGAAATGTTGCTCTTCCTGTAGTGGCAGGATGTGGCTGCATGTGGAGACAGTTTCGCCTGAGAGGACCTTAATTCATTTAAGACATGACTTGGTGCCTCTGTACGAAACCGGGACAGCTGAGCTCCTTCTCGGTGCTCCATCATACGATATATCTCTCCACATAAGAGTACAATCTGCTGTTCCTGAGCCCGGCTTCACCCACAGAAGCTCTCGCAAGTCCTCAGCTGTCAAGAAAATTCATTTTATCATTCAGCCTTATAAATCATTGCAAGCTCCACAGGAAATCGAGAAAGTTTGACTTTCCAGTCATAAACCATAAAATCTGTCATTAATATAATAACATGCATTGGGATATTTGGAGACAGGGCTAAATGAGTACCAGACCTGGGCATCGATAAAATGGTCTGGCTTGCAACATTGGGCAGGATTGCGCCATCGTTTTCCAAAATACATGATCAGAAATAATAGGTATAATGTCACCAGGACTATATGTCACTCATCATGGGAGCTCTCTGGAAACGTGATTTGACCGGTTTGCATTACCAGTTCATTAGTTCTCAATTAACACTCAGTCACCTCAAAAGGTTTATAGGGCAGTTCCTTTGATGAGAAACATTTCTTTACTCCTCTGTGACTGTCTGAGGCTCAAGATGGAGTTTCTATCCAAATATTTCACATTTTATTGTTTGGCTCAATCCTATGGAAAAAGGCTGTTTTGCATAAATATTTGGCATGCTGCTGAACTCTGTCTATCATATGCAAGTCGATCTTTGCTGAGATGCTCACTTATATTGAGCTGCTTTTGACAGGTTAGATTGAAGATAACTCGAGTCTCCTGGCACTAACCTATAGATTTAACAATGAGATCTATTGTTCATCTGGTAGCTGTCCAGGGTCCTGATATCAGAGCCGTTTGGTCAACACCTACCTTGATTATCATTTAATGTGTTTTGTAATTTGACAAAACTGCTCCGAAGTTTCTTAACAAGACAGTACAGGCAAACCTTTTGTTTTGTTTTTATGCACTGCTCAATTTTGGGCTTTTTTGCTTTATATTGTGTGTTGTTTCAGATTAGTGGAAAGACAAAATACACTTGCAAGTGTTTATTTTATTGCACTTTATTGATTTTTTATTTGTAGATTTCAAATATAATACATATCTTCACAGGCCATTTTCTTGAAATGAGTTATTTTTTCATTCACTGAGCCAGAAATTTCATCTTCAGTAGCACTTCCTAAACTTTTCAGTTTTTTCTATATTCTTCAGGTTTTTACAAAGGAGTCTGTACACACACACACACACACACACACACACACACACACACACACACACACACACACACACACACACACACACACACACACACACACACACACACAGAAACACTTCAAATAATCAAACACTTCAAATAATAACTTTGTTGCTTTACAGCATGATTTGAAGACGGATAGAGTATTTGTTTTATCCTACTATATATCCCAACAGACTAAAGGTTCGACCTACTAGAGTCAAGAATTTTGAACCTGCATTATCCAATGTTTAGATTTCTATTCTTGAAATTTATGCAGATTAGTGCATATTTATTAGCATTTTTAAACATTTCAGAAAACACAAATGCATTTATTTATTTATTTTGCTATATTCAGCAGGAGTGTCTTGCCTGAAATGGGTCACATAGCACCACTTTGACTTTGGAACAGTCTGGGGACAACTTTATAAAAGTTGTGCTCAATAAATATATACATTTGATCTTTTTTATGCAATGATCATGATTCTTATTTGGATTATTTAGAGGCATTTACACTCTCTTTTTATGATTATATGAATTAGTATTTTCAAGAAGCGCACAGAGCTCATATTGAGCTCTTTCCAAAAGACAGAATTAAAATACAGCAATGACATTAAAGCACCAGATGGTGCAGGTGTGCTAATGTGACTGTATCTGGACCTCCTCATGGTGTTATATCCAATTAAAAACAATCCCAAGATGAGACTGCTTTTATTACCAAAATATTGACTATAAAATAACCATATTCTACTGGATGAGAACAAAACTGAAACTACTTGATTATAAATTAGTTGATCTGGATCACACTGTTGTATTCGGTAAAGCTTCTTTTGAAGTCGTGTTAATTTTGAAGAGCTTTAACCTCATTGACAGTGATTGAATGAAACTGAATCAACATGAAAATCAGTTAATTTGAATATCGACACTATTGTCTTCTTTAAAGTTGCTTTATTGATGGGTAGAAGTTGTTTGATAAAAGATTAACATTGTTCTATGCTCACTATCAGCGGAAATTGAAGTCACTGTATAATTGTTGATTTTTATTTAATTTTGGAACAACATAAGGCTGTGTAAATGATCAAATCTTCATTTTGGGTGGACTGTTCCTTTGAATTAATATTTCATTTGAATTTTTATTTCGTTTTAAGCATAAACTTCACTAAATTGAGCTATATTTGTGTAGGAAAACAAAGCAAAGCAAAACAACAACAACCTAAATTAAGAAGTGTGACTTTGCTTTTAAGGTATATTTGTTTTTCAGGTACATTATATAGCCTTGTTTAAAAGCTGTTTAGATTTGGCCTTTTCTTTAGTGCCCTTAAGCAGACTGTTTGCAGACAGAGTGAAGGTTGTCTTGGGTTGTTTGACACAGAGGTGCTGACTGCTTTGTGGGTGGGTCTCTCTCCTGACAGTAATTGAAAGATTGATGTTAAAGGGAGCTTTTCTTGACCAAGAACAATATGGTACCAGATACAGCACCCTCTCAAATATTCAACACACCCAGTATTACTTCAGATTCCACTGGATTTAATAGTGTACAGTAGGGTCCAAAAGTCAGAGAGCACAGTAAAAACATTGGATTTAAAATCTAATTTAGATCTGGAAATATACAGAACAGATTGTTGATGCATTGAAAACTAAGAAACATTCTGAACAATTTCTTTGTTATCCAGCCAGAATAAAAGAATAGTTTACCCAAAAATGACATTTGTGCTGAGACTTGAATAACCCTCAGGCCACTCTGTAGATGAGCCTGTTTCTTCATCAGAACAAATTTTTTACATCACTTGCTCACCAATGGATCCTCTGCAATAAAACCTCTGCAGTAAAAATATCACAATAATCCACAAGTAATCCACAAGTAATCCACATCACTCCAGTCCATTGATAAATGTGTAGTGAAAAGTTGTGTTTGTAAGAAACAAATCAGTAATAATGCTTGTAAATAGTGCTTGATCAGACTACTTTTTCACTGGAAAAATAAAGCATTTTATCAATAGAGGGGTGTTTTGCCAGAAGCAATGTTTTGAAGTTTAACGTCTTAATAATGTATTTATTTATTACAAATCTGCCGTTTTTAACTTCACAATACAATAAATGATGGATTGGAGTCTGGTGGATTATCGTGATGTTTTTATCAGCTGTTTGGACTCTCATTATGATGGCACCCATTCACTGCAGAGGATCCATCGATGAGCAAGTGATGCAATGCTCAGTTTCTCCAAACTAAGAAACAAATTCATCTACATCTTGGATGACCAGAGGCAGAGTGTATATTTTCAGCTATTTTTCAGTTTTGGTGAACTTACTCCTTTACGGACCTTGTTGTCCCTGGCTCATTAATTGCTGGATGCAGATCAGAACAACTAAAGTGTGAGCATGAAACTTGCTTTACCCACTCAGTTCATATTCATGGAAATCCCAGGAGCTCTCCTGGTTTGAATGGAAATGGATCACTCTCTTATTATGCCCGTTATGTCTACAAGTAATGTGTAACAGTTCCAATTGAACAGACATCCGAACCAGAGAGACAAACGCAGCACTGAGGCCAGCAGTGCACTTCCAGGACCATCCAAAGCAAATGTTGATCCAGACTTCAGTCCAAGTCAGTGCGTTCGACAGTAGTGCGCAATCCCTGAGCTGCTTCCCAGCTTTCATCTCCAGCCATGTACCCTCAAGGTTCATTGATAAGGCAGTGAAACTGTATGTAAATGGAACAACCTGACGCATGGACTTCTGGCCATTAGTCTTCCCTAAAGCCCCAATGTGACTTTTAATCAACGTCAAACGGGGAAAAAGAGACAGAGGAGAAAGTTTAATGACGGAGATGATATATTTAAAGAGGAACAAAGTAATGCCAGGAAATTATGATAGAACACTACTTTCGAGACGGACGAGATCATTGCAAAAAATTATTTTTATTTCTCTTACAAAGAAAACTTTATTTATTATAACAACATACAACAATCCAAAAAGCCAATTTCTTTCACTGTTGTCATGATAATTTGCCTTAACCCCCTTTTCTATCCGTGGATAAAAGAGAAGAGGCTTTCACAGGGAAGAAAGGCGAGATCATTTAAACACAGATGTGCAAAGGAAACAAAGCATGCAAGAACCAGGGACAAATTTGCCACAAATTGCCCTCAGTTAACCTGTCAGATAAATACTAATTTACAAAAGAAGAAATGAGATAATTTAACAAAACTAGGGTGGTGTATTTACCTCCGAATGTCTCTGAATGTTGTAAACATTTCGTACACTCACAGCTATTTCAACGAATAGGGAAGACGCCCTGATTTGATGCCGTGAGGCTGTCAGGATGGGATAACTGGGAATGCAGACCCGGATCCTGTGATGAATTCAAGCAACCATGACTAGTCCTACCAGACATGCAATACTGGAAAACTGTTAAGTTAAAGAAGGTCAGAAACACATCCAACTCTATTGTAATTTAATTGCTTAAATATAGGCTTTACAAGCCAAATAATGAGCACTGCTTTGAGGAAAGCTTTCAGTTGTTTGGTGAGGTCTGTATAGTTCCAGCGGTAAGGCACTTGATGAGTATAACTCTGTTAGACAATTATAGTTGGGTAAATCAGTCTGTTGATGACTGGTGAACAAGAGGAAAACTAGTATTCTGAAATTATGAAGCTAATTTGCACATTTCTGTGGTGATAATGAAGATTTTCATTAGCAAAACTGACCATATCAATGGAATAAAATATAGCTACACAACTGGTCAAAAGTTTGGGCATGATTTTTTAAAATGTTTTAGAAAGAAGTCTCTTTTTTGTGAACATTTATTTGCTCAAAACAGAGTAAAAACAATAATGCTGTGAAATATTATTTAAATTAAATCTGAACATTATGTTAAAGTGTAATTTATTCCTGTGATGCAAAGCTGAATTTTTAGCATCATTACTCCAGTCTTCAGTGATCCTTTTTAAAAATAAATATAATATGCTGATTTGCTGCTCGAAACACATGTATTATTATTATTATTATAAACATTGAAAACTGAAAATATTGAGAACAATTTCATATGTTGAAAACTAAAATAATTTATAGCTGCATTGTTGCAACTGGTATTATAGTGCCATAACTGAGTTTATTACCACTTTTTTGAGGATATGTATTGCTCCAGTTATGCGGAAAAGAATATCCGTGTACGACACATCCAGAACCTTCAATATTCCCCCACTGGAAACCTTTCCCAGCCACATTTGATTAAGCAACATTATAAATTATCCCAGCACATGCACATCAAAGGAAGCTTGATCTAGCATATTGGCAAACACTTTTGAGCATCCGTGGCTGTTTCTTTGGTTTAAAGCTTTAAAACAGTGAAAAAGTATTTAGTATCAAGCAATATTAACTGCTTACAAATGTAGTGTACTTAGACACAGAGACTTCAGCATACAACTCTGTGTGATCAATTAAGGCACAGAAATTACCGTAAATTAGTTGCATAAACTTGAACATAGATGCTTTACAAAAATATTCCCTATATGACTCAAGTTCCAAATACATTAACGAATCTATGGCTTTTATAAGTTACTTTAAATCCTTTTATCAAATACGTATAACTTAAATGCTTAACTTAAAAAAAAAAAAGCACAAAAAGAGATATTTGATCACAAACAGTCATACAGGTGTTGTTCAGTGCTTTAAACGATATATTAAAAAACATGCCAAGACAAGTAAATAATAACATAATGCTAATAAAATACTCCATCCATCTCTGTTCCTTCAATTCCAAATAATCCCGCCTATGATTCCCAGAGGTCAAAAGGTCCAGAATAATGTACAACAACAACAAAGTCCAATGTAAAAAATACTTCCCTTTTAACAGGCTCATAAATACTCATGTTAGTGAGGGAAAGTAGCTCAGCGAGACAGGATGAACATCCTAGTAAGGTTTGTGCTTTAAAACCATGCCGTTTGTTTGGAGTTTCTATGCTCACGTAACTGATCAATGATCAATATGGCCTCCACACGCCTTCGTCCATTCTACCAGCAGGATGAAGCAGAGTGGGGGAGTTGCTATGACTACCGTCTCCCTCCACCCCCCCACTTCCATCAGCCTGGACCGGGAGGTTTGGGTTGACCAGGCTGGTTCCTGTGGACGCGCTAGTACAAGGTGGCATCATCCGGGTGGGCGATCGGTCTCCTCCCGGAACCATAGAGAACTGGTAGGAGCCCGAGGAGGCACCGTAGTAGAGATAAGGTGTGCTGCTGCTCTGGAAGGGTCCGCTTTGGTTCTGGGTGGAGCCGGGGTACGGCGGAGGAAGGTAGGTGTGGTAGTGAGCGCTGCCGAGGGACATTCCGGTGGTGACGGGGGTGGGCGTGTACGTGAAGGTGGCCGGGTAGTGCATTCTGGGACTGGAAAACCGGCTCTCGGTGAGTGAGGAGAAAGCAGGGAACTGACGCTCAAACTGGCCAGGAAAAGGACTCAGATCTGTCGAACCTACAGAAACAAATGTTGAGGTTACTTTTTATAGAAGTATGGAAGGATTTAAATACCATTGAAGACAGAAATTACAGTGATGAACAATCATGAGAACACAGTTGAGTTATATTGAATTTTTTCCCCACTTGATTTAACTACAACCCTGTTTAACCAAGAGCCAGTTGCATAAGCAGCCACTATGTTAAAACTAGTTTGACCAAATACTAATTATCCAAGGGGTAATCAGTCTTAGTTTTTAGATTTAAGTTAGACCAATCTACCTTTTTGTAACTGACTTTTAAGAGTTTTGACCAGTTTTGAAGAAACTAAAACTCGAATTAACTGTTTGCTATTGGAATATATTTTAAAATGTAATTTATTCCTGTGATGACAGTTGAATTTACTCCAGTCTTCAGTGTCACGTTCGTTCAGAAATCATTTTTGTATGCAGATTTTCTGCTTAAAGCTGCAGTAGGTAACTTTTGTAAAAATATATTTTTTACATATTTGTTAAACCTGTCATTATGTCCTGACAGTAGAATATGAGACAGATAATCTGTGAAAAAATCAAGCTCCTCTGGCTCCTCCCAGTGGTCCTATTGCCATTTGCAGAAAGTCATCCGCTCCCGGTAAGAAACAACCAATCAGAGCTGCGGTCCGTAACTTTGTTTGTGTTCAAAATGTAGACAAATGTATATAATAAGCGAAAACACCATGAATCCATTTTCCAAACCGTGATTTTGGCTTGTCCTGAATCACTAGGGTGCACCTATAATAAGTGTTTATGTTCAGACTATTTTAGATTGCTTCGGGGGTACCGCGGCGGAGTAACCCAGTACCTTTGTGATTCTTCATAGACATAAACAGAGAGAAGTAGTTCCGGCTACGATGTTCTTCCGCAAGACGCAAGCAATTCTGTTTATTAACCGCTAGAGCGTCAAAAGTTACCTACCGCAGCTTTAAGAAACTTTTTTTTATACATTGTTAAATGTGAAAAACAGATGTTTTATAATTTGTGTGGCAACCACGATACCTTTTTCAGGATTCTATGATAAATGAAAAGTTCCAAATAACACTTACTTCAAACACAAATATTTTGTAACATAAATGTTAATTCTTTAATGCATCCTTGCTGAATACATTTATTAATATCTTTTAAAATATGTTAAAAAATATATTAAATATAATAATCCTGTGCATTTTAAACTAGTTAAAAAAAAAGGTTAATCTAAAAACCAAATTTAAATGACAGAATGTAGCTATTAAAAAACAACCATTAACTTTAAATTAGATACATGCAGAGGAGAACAGTTAATCGATTAGCTGGCTTCACTTCATTGTGGTTATTCCTCTTTGTCACAGACAAGTTCATGTGTATGTGTATTCATGTGTGCGGTTATATGTCTCAGTTCATTTGTCTCTGGGGTATGTATATGCCTGTGAAGTGTGTGTGTGTGTGCATCTGCATTGGCTGCCGCACATAAAACACAACTAGGATGCATAATCGGTCACACATTTGGAAACGTTTAGAGGGGTGCGAGGCAGCATCACAGCAAGAGAGACAGACGTCTGCACTGTTGTGGGCTCCTGGTATCTTCAGCATTATAAACCCAGGCAAAAACAGTCCATCTGCCCTTTTGTCCTTAACATATTCTTTATTTCCTTTCAAAAATCAGAAACCGCTAATGGTCTTTAGCTAGTGCTAGCGCCAAGGAAGGAACAAAAAGAAACAGCCTCGGCTCCCTGGAGCAGAATGGTTTTCATAAATCACACGGCGTCTTTCTTGTCACCATGTCTGCGCCTGTGGGCCAACTGGGTGGCATGGTTAAACGTGGGCGATTTGCAGAGGCATAGCTTGTCACTAACGCTCATGTCTCCTTTTCCCCTCAATACCCATCCCCTTTTTCTTTTATATTCAAAATCTTTGATTCAAGCGGCTGCCGATAATGGTTTTCTGGCCCTAGGGTATTACAGAGAGCCTGTGCTCTGAATAATAGGCCAAATGATAAAAGCAAAAAAATTCTCTGCTAGTCACCAAACATCTATAGATGAGATGGTGCTGGTCTTGAGAACAGATGCTATGCCTGTAGAACTTATAATTTTATGGTAAGAACATTTTTTTCATGTGAACTGAACAATTATTGGTTATTTACAAGTTTAAGCCATATCTACATGAGGAATGATGTTACCATACAACAGTGCAGTAGTTTTTACTCTTTGTTTGCTACAGTGCTAAAGCTAAGCCTCTAACTTTCTAAACCTGACTACTATTTAAAATCATACATTTCAAGCTCCATTGCACAAATGATTTTTATTTTTTTTTTAGAAACGAATCAGACCTATAATTCATATTGCAACTAGTGTTGCTTAATCTAAAGCTATAAAAAACTGAAATAAAAACCTTGAATTATACGAAAATCATAAATTCTGCCTTGACAACTAACTTATAAGTTAATAAAATTAAAATGAAAACAAATGAAAACAATTTAGAAATATAGAAAAACCTAATAAATCATGAAAATATAAAATAATGAAAATATAAAAATAATAGCTAATTCAAAATATGAAAAAAAAACTATGTCAGCAAATAAATAGTACTAAATGACACAAATGTGTTATAAGTGCTACTATAGATAATTTAGCATTATCTGTTAGCATTTACAGATAGTTTTCTCTTTCAGTTCTACTATTGTCATGGCAGAGCAGCAGTTTGAAAAAAAAGAGGTCTGTTAAAGGTGAAGGGCATAGTATTTTTTTATGCTAAAATACATGTATCCCAATTTAATATGTGGAAACAATAAGACATTGGTAGACAGACTTCCATTAAGATCAACAGCAGTTTTTCAGAAATCTGAAATTCTGCTTGGTGGCAAAATAAATAAATAAAAGCTACAATATTAAAAGTAAAGAATGTAATATATATATATATATATATATATATATATATATATATATATATATATATATATTACATTCTTCAATTTCAAAAATTGTAGCCAAAAATCTAAAGAATAACAACCCAAGCAAAAACATAACTATTGCCCCCTTGAGTTCGGAAGTATATCACAAAACACTAGACATAGTGCAAAGATGAATTGTCCTGAAAAGTTTTTATATCTGCAATGGAAAACAATAATGCATATTTGTACTGTTCCTCTTACAGTTAAGTTGCAGGACACATCAAAGAGCCATGTCCTTATCTCACATCAAACCTATTATTAACCATATCTCATGTGCCGAGATCAAATGAAAGGATGATATGCCTAAATTAATTATAAATGACAGGCGGGTGGCAGGCGTCTAGAAGCTGGCAGCCAGCGCTCAGGCGAGGGAGATTCTTGTTTAATCACTTTAAGCCTCTCCAGGTTCTCAGGAATGAATAAGGGTGTAGTATGGCATGAACACACTTACCTGGCACTGAGTCAAACAGGTGTTTGGAAATGGAAACTTGTCTATCTACATTTATTCTTTAAAGGGTGCGTTTCTGGGTGTGTTGCAGGGCACACAAGGACAAATTAGCTTATGGGGTGCAAGTCGGGCACCAAGTGGCCTTCCATTCCCCAAAGGTTCTCTGGGAAGCGTAACGCTATAAAGCTACTTTATTTGCCAGCCACCGGCCTGTTATTATGTCTTGGTCTGTTATTAACTATATACCACGCAGGATCAAAGCCATGGAAAGAGGAGCAAAGGAAACCATTTTTTCCTTCCCCACAAGTTTTAAAAATACGCTCATGGAGCAGTCCAATTTTAAAAAGCTTCTCCGTTTACATATCTACAGCGACATTAGCTAATAAAAATCAAGCAAATCTGAGACTGTGTTTCTAACGAATTATGACACTGAAATTTAATGCTATGATTTGTTTAATATGACTGACAGAGCATTACAGAAAAATTACAATTTCAGAAAATAGCCCTCCCAAAATGAAGCCCCACACTTTTTCTTCATCGTTACTGATTTTCATGAATCTGATTAAACTGTCATCTAACACATTTAAGAGTAAATTCACAAAATTTACAACACTTTTGTTCACATTTCAGTGTAAAAACCTCTCTAAAGCTAATTAAAAAACAATTAAATTTTAAAACCATAATAGCATATAAATATAAAAAAAATAAAATAACACTGAATACAAGTGTTTGCTGCTATAGTAGAAATGAGCATAATCTGTTAACATGTATTGTTAGTTTTCTCTTTCAGGTCTTCTGTTATGGCAGAGCAGCGGTTAAAAAAAAAAGTTAATCAAAGTGTATATTTTTTTTAAATGCTGTAAAATTTTTGCATTTTCCCTGAAACCTGTCTGAAAACAGTTATTATTTTTGGAGTTCTGCTTGGTGGCACATACATGAAATATTGCTGCACCAGGAATATTTAAATTAAGTTATTGTGATTCTTTTAAGCACATACATACTTATTTTGTTATGCAAATTTGATTCAAATTCAGCTGATTCACCAAATTCAGTGACATTTTTCTTTTTAAATGTGGTAAATTTCGGAGAAATTTAAAAAAAAAGAGAGATTTAAGATTTAATTCTAAAAAAAATTAATAGGCTTTAATCTCATAACTTAAAACATTTAAACTTGTAAATTCACCTTAGTTTTCAAATATCTTTCAAAAGCTGTATAAACACAGTTGCATCATTCACACAAATCCCCATCCTTCTACAGTTAAAGTGCAAATCACCATAAAACACGTGCCCACCCTGCTGCCCACTGCAGTGTCAGACGCGAGGGGTAGGGGGCGCACCTGCTGTAGGGCTGAGGCTGGAGGTTACCTGGGAGGCGTCTGGGCACATCGCTGATGGACGGCAGCCCTGTGGCCCGACTGGAAGAGAGCGGGGTGGTGGAGTGCACGGACGGGGAGGCCATGGGACCCAGGTAGGATGGGTACGTCTGGTCATATGACCAAGGTGGGGAAGATTGAGCCTGGCGTGGATCTAAAGGTACAAATAGAGAGAAGGTCAAAGAAAATGAGTTACACGGATAGTCCACCCAAAAATAAAACGCCTGTCATCATTTACTTACATATTGTTTCAAACCTGTAAGATTTTCTTTCTTCTGTGGAACACAAAATTAGAAATTTCAAGAATGTTGTCAACTAAACAATTTTCGGGTCTCATTAACTTCCAATGTTTGGACAAAAATGTAATAGAATCAATATGTTATTTATTTATTTATAGGTTTCAGTGTATATATATATATACACACACACACACACACACACACACACACACACACGTTTGTTTTTGTGAAAAGTGGTGACATCCCATAGGTGTAATGGTTTTTATACTGTACAAACTGTATATTCTATGGCCCTTCACCAACCCTACACCTAACCCTAACCCTCTTTGTGCATTTTTACTTTCTCAAAAAAACTCATTCTGTATGATTTATAAGTGTTTTGAAAAATGGGGACATGGTTTAAGTCCTCATAAGTCACTCTCTCCTTGTAATACCTACAAAAACAAGAGCACACACCTACACACACACACACACATACACACACAGTACGTATATACACTTTAATATGTGTTACTTAATCAGTATATCTTGTCATTAATTTAATTAAAACGGACAATTCAACTGCTCTATTTATATTTGTCTGTCTCATCTAGAGCCTTTGTGTGGTCAGAAAATACAATGTGATCCCTTGGGCAAAGCATTTAAGTGAAGGCATTCTCAAATGTTTGTCTAAGATAACATATTCCATTCCTTATAATTCAAGCTTTCTGTCATGCCAAGTATCAATTTTAAAGCAGGCAAATAATCGCCAGAGTCAACAAAATACGGTGCATTCATTCTCAGATTGAGTCACTTGGCTTGCACCCGGTACAGTAACAGGACCCCGAGTACAGGACATGCGCTCTCAGAGCAGTAATTAAGGACAGGTGATATCCTGTTCTCTCACAGTGACACAACGCACTGCCGTAGGCTGTCCGCACTCGCTTTCCACTTGTCCATCATGTTGCAGTGTGCGATTTCAGCTTAGATAAACTACTTTGTGCTTAGACGAATAGAAATTACTGTAACAGTGACAGACACCAGATCTGCTTGGGAGGATGAGTAAATATAATCACTGTAAGTGAAGACTTTACTAAAAGAAACAATAATTCTGACAGGTTAGCGGCGACTGTAAGTATCATTTACTTCATTCATGTAGGTTTACTTGCAGATGATATCAATAAAACATTTGTAAATGAACAATGCCTGCGTATTTTATGAACTACAAGTAACTTTTTAAACCTTTTAAAATTGTATAGTCTATCTATCTATCTATCTATCTATCTATCTATCTATCTTTATAATCATCAGGAAGCACCTCTCAGAATAGAATAGACTAGAATAGAATAGAAATGTCATACCTGTTATCTGCGTCTGCCCCTGAGGTGTGAAGGAGTTGGGGTTGCTAAGCGAGGGCCGTGGCGTTTGTGTTGGCATGGTAACCCGCATGGTGGTCTGCCGGATACGCTCCAGTTCACTGAGGCGGTCAGAGAAGAGTCCGGCCTTCGGTGAGTCATCCAGCTTCGGCCTGTGCCCTGCAAACAACATACTGCCTTTAATAAAAAAAAATTTAAATAATAATAATCTAAAATTAAAGAATGTACAAGTACACCACAATATGACAAATATGTCACTTATCAGAGCAATTTGATGAATTTGGCTGCAAATAAATACAAGCAACATGCAGTCTGATTCACGAACAAATGATTCTTATGAGCCAGTTCTTTTGAATCATTCAAAAAGACTCACAAACTCTGGAAAAGCAAATACTGGACTGAGGTCATTTTTTTGAAATTAATTAATGCATTTGCACTCTAAATGTACTCACAACAATGATTTTAATGTTATTATGTAAGCATTAAATGTCCAAATATTTAAGTTATTAAACGAATGATGTGACGTTCAGATATTATTATTATTATTATTATTATTAATCAATCAACAGTTTATCAAGTAAAGAAATGACATGAAATCTAATTTGTTTTCTAATTCACTATACAGTAAGCAATTATAAGCACACACACATACACATATATATTTTTTATATATAAAATAATATAATTCAGCACCATATAATTTACTCTAAGCATTTTCATTGGGTCTTGAAATAGAATGTATCTCCTAGCGTGAAAATGTTAGCCAGTCTATGATGTATATGTATTGTATGTCATAGGTTTGACCATGAGACAGGTGTTCCATTTCCCCTCTTTATAAGAGTTTTCATTATGGCCCATGGCATTGAAATCTTTCAAGCCACAATCTACCATGACTCTAAACTAAATCTAATTTAATTTTATAAAGTTTTAAATATTCCATATTCCATATCCTTAAAATATCTATTAATCTGTCCCATCAGGGCGGGGATTTGGCTTTGAGAATGAAGTGCTATGCTTGGCATATAATAACACACTCAACCTTCCCAAACAAGATGAAACTCATATAATACAAGACTGCATATGCCTCCTCTGAGCACAATGCTTGATGACACTGGCCAGCAACTTTCTGGAATTCTAGAAGAAGAGCGTTTAAGAGTCGAAAGCCTCAAGTCTATTCTCTGCAAATTAGAGAAGGATAAGACAGCAGCGCATGCGGCCCAATACACAACTAGCCCCTTTTCCACATTAAAACGACCCAGTGGTTCCCTCAGACTGCAGCAGTTTTTTGGAGAAGGCCGTAAAGTAAATATCAAACAGGAGAAAGAGAAAAACTCCTGCTGGAGTTGGCAGCGCTCCAGTTGGCCCCGACAGAACAAGTTACCTCTATATTTTGACTAACCGGCCTGTGCCAGAAGAACAAAGAGAAGCTGCAAACACTCAGAAAAGTTTCATAATCAAATCGCTAAAGTACTTTAGAATGTCTACAATATAAACTACTGTATGAATCAGTATTTTTAAGGGTGAAGTGTCATTTTTAATTTTCTTAATATGTAAAAACAGCTATAATTAATTCATAGATGCTGATATACTGTATTTAGAGGAGCAATCTTTCATCTCAGCACCCCAACAATTTATAGTATTTTTGTCTTGTTTTATATATATATATATATATATATATATATATATATATATATATATATATATATATATTGCAGTGTATTTTACCAACCTATGTCAGGAAAGGTGTTTAAAAACATTCTTTCATTATTTCCACTTCATCCTTAATATCATGCATGTCTTCTGTAGAAGCATGAGAAATTACAATAATAAAGTATTTCATCACAACGAAAACATTACAGCTAATGGAAAAAACATTAACTTGACTCTGAGTGTAATTTTGGGACATCGTTGCATTGCACTCCGCCTCTGAACTTGCAGGCAATGTGACACATATGTAAAAGCTAAAAACCAGCATAACTCAACCTCCCAAGAAGTGCAGCACTTGAGAAAACCATACCTTTTCACACAAAGCCAAATAAAAAGCCAAACTATATTTTTTTTTAGACAAACTGAATCCAGACAGCACTACTAACATAAATCATGTTGGGGAAATCAAACAGACAAATATGTGCTTCAGCAGAAGTTACAATAAGACCACATACAGGTAATAGGAACACCGGAGATACATTTGCAAAACAATGGGAATTTTCAGCAAGAGTTCTGGAACGTTAAGTGGCCTGTTTTTGATTCTGTCTGAGGAATATGTAGCCACCTCGGTTTGGATAATGTATCCGGTTATATTTACTCACCCACAAAGTATCTCTTGTGGGAGGGGGCAGCCAAGTGGTTAACAATCTGGGCTGCTAAGGTTTTAAGGTTCAATCCCAACGGTGTGGATAAAATACAAAACCAGGAACTAGTGTTAGAAAGATCACAAGCACCTTTGTGCGGTTCTGTTGAGCTCGACAGGTTGCCTCAGGGCAGCTGTCACTGGACCGCTGAAGAACCTCTGATCAAGTATAGCTAAAAACTAAATAATGCTCTCTCCCACACATGCATGTCAAAAGCTGTGACAATAATGATATATACATATATCTTGTTTTATGCTTCTGAGAAAAAGAAAAAAAAAATTGTTGGCTGTAGCTGTGGTCTAGTGGTTTTGTGTCTGATTGGCAACATTACTTGCTTTTGTTTCTTCCCCTTCTTCTCCACGATTCCTGTCTACTCTCTATTTGTCAGTCAAAACTGGGAAAAACACTAACAGAAAAAGGCTAAAATAAAACAAATAAAAAAAATGAAACACAAACATGTTTGAGACATTAATAATTATGCGCGTTGGAAAGCTACGGCAATTAGACAGAGACAGACAGACAGATATACAGATAGTAAATGATTATGTTCATTTTGTGATTTTATTGTTGTTTTACCTTGAGTTAACCACAGATGTCCATGCAAAAAAAATGTCCCTTTTTTGCATTTTTTTAATTGAGAACTTACCCCTGCTGAAATGCAGGCTTCATGACTTTAAGGGTCCTAAAATATCTTAGTGACAGACAGTAAAGGAATGAGCACAGGGACATCATCTGTATGAGCAAAGGTATTTAAGAGAGCCAGGAAACCAGATGATATCACTGCTGGAGGGAAAGTCCCAAAAATTCCTGTCATCCCCCAACCAGTGGAGTGCAATTTTCGATAGCTAGCACTTCCACGTCCAATCACGGAGTGGAAGGGCTAACACATTCATTCCAGATGTTTAAATAGCCCTGTGGGATGTGGCCCAGTCTCTAGCTGACACAGATCTTATCTCAGGTCGAGAATCACAGAGCAAGAGAATTATAATGGAGTAATTACTGTTTTCAGGCTTCCTTTTTTGATAGGGTTAATCGGTATATGATCACACCAGTGTGGTTGAGTGTGAAATATATGATCTGAGGTTTCTTGGAACATTATATGAACAGCATGAGAAGCTGTTTGCACAAGTGAATCTATACAAACACTAATTATTCGATAACAAATTCGGATGATGGTAATGAGCAATAGACAGGACATAATGAATTGAAGTCATAGTATATATATATATATATATATATATATATATATATATATATATATATATATATATATATATATATAATGCAGATGAATTTTACACAGCCTTCTTTGATCATATACCAAGGGTGCTGATATTTTTGGCCATGACTGTACACACACACACACACACACAAATACATACATATACAATATTTAATTAGGTTATATAAATGTATTATTTAATATAAATATAATTTATTCTTAATTTATTAAAATAATATATATAATTATATTTCATTTAATAAATTAGTTTAATTAGTTTGCATTTAGAATTTGTAATTTCAAACAACTGTTTTCTATTTTAAATGTTATTTTTCTACTTTATTCCTGTGGAAAAGCTGAATTTTCAGCAGCCATATTCAGAGTCACATGATCCTTTAGAAAACATTTGAAATATATTAAAATAGAAAACCGTTATTTTTACCTGTTATAACATTTCAGAATATTATTATCTTTACTGTGTTTTTGGTCAAATGAATGCAGCCTTGGTGAACATAAAATACTTTTCAAAAACATAAAGAAATCTTAATCATTCCAAACCTTTGAACGGTATATGATTAAAACAAATTAAAATAAATTAAATAAAAAGCAGTATTATAGGAATAAAGTCATTAAAGCTTTAAATCTAATTTTGTATTTTAGAACAGATTTCTCAATAACAAGTGTTTTCATGTCAACTGTAATATTTCAAGAGAATTAGTATTTGAGAGAAGGCTAAAATAACCCAAAATATCTTCCTTATCTGTCTCGGTCAGTGGTGCTGTTTCACCTCAAACAAACATTGGTACTGTATATGACATGACTACCTGTGGGTGAGGTCAGTGTAAATGTCACAAAAACATCTACTGAATGCCATCTTAACATCTGACAGAGAATAGTTTGGAGACATCTTACAGATCTTTCCCAACGAATAGTCAATGCACATAGAGCAGCCCGGAAATTATGGAAATTCATCACTGGCCGTCATCAACAGGCTTTCTGAGAAAGTCAGCGGAAGAACGGAATAAACTGGAAAAGAAAATCAGAGAAAGAGCGGTGGGGAGGAGAAAAGGAAAGTAGGAGGAAAAAGCCAGGCTGTTGTGGAGTACTGCCAGGTGTCTGTGTGGTCTTTACATTTCAGCATTTAGGAGGCAAGCCAAGCAGAGAAGGGGTACAGAGACACACACACACCAACGCAAAAGGCCCTCGGCCCTTTTCAAACCGCAGGCACACTTCTTCATCACCTCCATGCGGATATGAAAGCAGGGTTACTCGAAACCGGGCGCCATCTGTATTTCTCGACTTCTTACGATGCACCGATGTACGCAGCGACTGTCCAAACCAGACGCAAACACACACAGCCTGAGCCTGTGACCCCGGCTGTTGGCACCTTCACACGCAGCTTGAACGGATCGAGCCTGCGGTTCTAGTTTTCTCTCCTTCTACTCTCTTGTTTTGGTTGGTTTTATGTGAGCAGTTCCCATTGTAAACTTAACTCGAGCTAAAGTGACACCTCTGCTAAGCAAAACCCACTTCTTTTTAACTTCATTCATTGTAAGCTTCAGCATTGCCTATCAGTCCTGTGTGGTCTGTTTTAAAAGTAGGTTCGCACAACGCACCAGAACTGCTTTTTTTACTGTAATATCAGCTGCTGTTATTGCTAAGGCTAAATTATTATCCCCTTTCAATTTGTTGATGTCTGAGATTGTCAAAACAATGAGACTCGTGTCAGAATTTTGTGATTTTAGCTTCAAGCAAATCCTCTTGTAAAGAGATTTTAAGCAGATTTACTTGTTGTCTCTGTGACTTCTAACAGTCGTGCCATTTGACTGCTGTGATTGAGCTGCGGAGAGGCGAAGATGCATAGAGCGCTTCCTAAAGGTGCTACGCAGAGTGACAGTCTAACACTAAATCCAAAATTACACAGGGCACCCCGTGCAGGTATGTTAGTTTAACCAACCCCACCCCGGCTATTAGATCAAATGACGCTTAATGAGTGCTCTTAGGAGTTGGTGTGTATACAAAGACTTAGACACACACACACTTCATCAAGGCTGCAGCAAACCACAAGCAGACATCTTTTGTTAGTATAATTTTTGATTTTCTTAAAAAAAAATAAAAACAACTGGTACTAGCAATATGTCGTGCATATTATTTAGCAACAGGTAATTTATTTCACTTTCTATACCACTGACAGTGCACTGTTGAAATTAATAAGGCACAGTTTAAAGTAACCAATAAAATGCTATTTTAGTTGTATAGTATAGTTATTCATATATAGTATAAATAGTTATTCAAAATTTTTTTACTTACCCTACACTGTTTAACGGTACATTACCGTTTAACAGTTTAGGGTATAATACTTTTTTAAAATAATTTTCTATGCATCTTTTCTAATCTTGAAAACACTGATAATAAGAAAAACTGTTTAATGAGTAATGGCTGCTAAAAATTTTAGTTTGCCATCACAGGACTACATTTTTAAATTAAAATAACTAATTATTATTATTTAATAATTATTTTAAATTGTTATAATATCTCACAGTATTACTTTTTTATTGTATTTTCGAGACTTTTTTCAACAATATAAAAATCTTACTTTTACTTTACCTTAATGGAAAAAAGAGAAGAAATTAAAGACAAAGGTGTCTGGTAAATTAATAAAAGAATAGGTTGAAACATCCACCTTGCAACTTAGAAACAGTACAGTACTTTGTGTACACTATGTGTTATACAGTATTGTTAACTTCATTCAGATTGTTGTCAGCTTACAGAATAGCAGCCATGTGGCAACAAGTAGCAACCGCTTTCTAGCAATAATCTTTAAAATAGCAAAAAACCTCTCCATAACTCAATTCAAATGTTAGGAGAGCAGGGTTGCACTGTTAAAGTCTGTTCACACCAAGGACGTCAATTATAAAAATAACGATAAAGACATAGTTCTAAAAATCATCCTTTATATTAAAGAATAGCCAAGTCCACATTACAGCCATAACAATAAAGAGATAGATAAATGACATCGTTGGAATCACTTTCAAAACAAATTGTTATTTTCCAGCTGATGAACGCTAAAAACAATGACAACCAATCAGAATCCTGCTCTAACGGGCACAACAATTTAAAGCGTGCACTTCTGGCTACCAGAACACCTCACGTGTGAGCCAATCAAGAAGAAACTCGCTGAGAGACGTCTGTCACAGTCAAATACTCAACGCTCTCGTTGTCTAGCTCTTTCCTGGCCCTACTGATTCACAGTTCATATGGCACCCATCAAAATCTATTAGATACACAAACACATTAATACACTTCCTGTACTGGATGTCCCCCTCAGAATGAGGCCTGTGTGTCATGGACAAAGAAAAACACGACCCAAGTGAACATTACAGGCACCCGTACTGGACCTAATGAGGATATTTTGACTGAAATACTAATAATTTTATGTACAAAAACATGTTACAGTTATTTCTATGATTCTCAAAATATTAGACATGTTCCATCAGGTGTTTGGCTGACAGCACACTGTAGGCATTGTCTAGACATGCGAGACGGGCCTCTTCCTTAATTACCTGCTCATTAACACCAATCTGAGGTTTAATGAGGCAGAATTATAAATGAGGCGTTCTTCGATAAAATCAGGGTGAAAAAATTTGAAATTATTAAGAGGGCACGTGTAATTAGTCCCGTAAGGATCAGTGTCAGTGAACATATGGACGTGTGCACGTGCTCAGCGCGCAGGTGATGTTTAACCAGGACTCTGTTCATTTATTTCTGGTTTCATTTATTTCTCCCTTGTCCCTGCTTAAATGAAGCCATGCTTTGAGGCTCGTTTTAAGTTTTAAGTTTCCAAACACCTGCAAAGAGCCTGTAGTTGCCTCAAGATGCTGACATTTGAATTGTATCCATACAGTCATACAGTCTACCTATTATATTTGGTGTACAAGACAGTAAAAGATGTCACAGCAACATAGTTCTCATGTGATGTCACTATGCTGGCCATATGACCTCATCATGTTGCATGTTGTTATTTTAACAATTGTGGCTAGAAAGGGAAGGTCAAGTTTAGTGCCTTTGCATTATGGTAAATATAGTAGGTATTAATGCAGTTCTTCTCTGGCATACATAAAGAAAATTGGCATATTGTGCGCAGTACATGACTAACTAAAACTACAAAACGTATTTTATGTACACTAGCTGCCAAGGCATCAATTCAAGTTCTAAAATAAATAAAGTACAAATAAATAGGAAATATATAGAAATACTTAACATAATATAAATTACAAACAACAACAACAAAATAACTAGAAATAATAAATAGAAAAAATCAAAATATTAACTATAGTAGTAACAGTGTACATATATAATGCAACATTAGTAACAACAGTATGTATGTTAGTATTCAATTTCAGTATGCAACCATATACTGAATCCCACAATGCAATGCACTCTCTTTTGGTGTATCATGGACGTGGCGTTCTTAAAGCTGCAGTAGGTAACTTTTGTAAAAATATTTTTTTTACATATTTATTAAACCTGTCATTATGTCCTGACAGTAGAATATGAGATAGATAATCTGTGAAAAAATCAAGCTCCTCTGGCTCCTCCCAGTGGTCCTATTGCCATTTCCAGAAATACATCGCTCCCGTTAAGAATCAACCAATCAGAGCTGCGGTCCGTAACTTTGTTTGTGTTCAAAATGTAGAAAAATGTATATAATAAGCGAGTACACCATGAATCCATTTTCCAAACCGTGATTTTAGCTTGTCCTGAATCACTAGGGTGCACCTATAATAAGTGTTTATATTCGGACTATTTTAGATTGCTTCGGGGGTACCGCGGCGGAGTAACCCAGTACCTTTGTAAATTCTTCATAGACATAAACAGAGAGAAGTAGTTCCGGCTACGATGTTCTTCCGCAAGACGCAAGCAGTTCTGTTTATTAACTGCTGGAGCGTCAAAAGTTACTGACTGCAGCTTTAATTGCAATCTGACAGGATATTGTAAAAGTAGAATAATATTTAAGACAGAGCCGAGACAGGAGCTTTACAATATCAAATCAGCAGTACAAAAAAGCCGCCCACAAAAGACCTCGGTACTCTGAGCCTTTCATCTGTTCATACGCACAATAACACCTGCAAGCCTTTCAAAACTTCACTTATAGATAAGGCAGGAATAGAGGAAGTCTTCAACATCAAAGACAAGGCCTGTAGTTGCTAGAGGCCATTGTAATACAATGAAGAATCAAGACCATATACAGCCGTTGTGTCTAAGTGCCTCTAAATACTAGTACCATATGTGTTCATTGAGAATAGTCTGAAATCCAGAGAGAAAAAGAGAGGCAGAAATGTTGTTAGGGATGTGATAGGCTTCATTTCTATGCCAAGACGAAAGTATATATTTTTTCATAATAAAGTAAAACAGCTGCTTGCCAGACCAGTTGGCACTGCAAGATGTAGTAGTTTTTTTTTTGCTCTTTTATAAGTCCCATTAAAACAAGCTGATGCAAGCACAATGTTACTGTGGTAGAACCTCTATACAGACACTAACCTAGCGCTCAGACAGACAGCTTGTTAAGATAACACTGACAGACCTGCTGGCTTCCAGAAACATCCTGGAAACGTGTCAATTCTCTATAGTCAACCTGAAGTCAAAATTAACTCTTCCAGTGCACACAATAATAGTCAAATAAATAATAATTAAATACTTTAAACGTTTTAAAAATCACATTTTTTTTCTTTACAATTTAAATACTACTACTGGTACTACTACTACTACTACTACTTCTAGTAATAATAATAACTGACATATTAATTACATATTTAAATATTAATAAGAATATAAAAAGTTTAAATAAAATATGGTCTATTTTGATTCATAAAGAATTTAAAAGTCTGTTTTTAACAAACCACTGTTGTGTTTATGTATCTCTAACTACATAACAGATGTCACTTGAACAAAGTCAGAATAGATTGATTACGGTTACAAATTGTTAACTTTTATTATTGCCTTATAAAACTCGCATCACAGTATAATGGCTCTTGACTCATTTTACACAGGAAATTTTAACCTGCATTTCAGTGAGCGAGTCAGACTGACGGTTCAGTGAGGAAGTGAGTTGTCTGAATGATTCGGTCCAATGACTCCAGTGTTTGAACAGGAATCATTCAGCAAATGGTCCAACTGATTCATTAAAAAGAAAAGAAACTAGTGATTTGTTCATGAATCAGACAGCAAATATTACATCAGCGGTTTCCAATTCCAGCACTCGTGCCCCCCTGCTCTGAACATTTTGTATGTGTCTCTTATGGCTTCAGATGTTTGTTCTGTTCGAGCGTAAGCTTCTTGCGATTATCTGAATCAGGTGTGTTAACAAAGAGAGAGACATGCAAAATATGCAGAGATGTGGGGCGCAAAGACTCGGATTGAGAACCGATATGTAACATGAAGTTTTCCTCTCTCGTCAGTTCACAACTTTTAACCCTTTAACTGCCTCCTCAACCAAATGGTTGATTTGTCACTTTATGGTAAACGTAGAAAAGCTAAGCTAATGTTTTCAGATAATCCTTTCTGCTGTCAGAATGTACTATTTGCTGAGAAATATAACTTTCTGATCATTCATTATAGTTCATATTTTCTGATTTCCATAGTATGTGTATGAATTCCGGTACTTTTGCCATAAAGTGACATATCAACCATTTGGTAGAGGCCGATATTTAAAAAATTATGGGACGTGTTGAAAAAAAATACATTGAGTGTGGTAACTAATGACATAAGGAGATAAGAAATGCAAACAAAAATTTTTTCAAATGCTTTTTTCTTGGTGGGGCAGTTAAAGGGTTTTAATATTCCCCTGAATATCCCATTTCACTCAGAAGTTATATATATATATATATATATATATATATATATATATATATATATATATATATATATATATATATATATATATATATACAGTATACATGATTAGAATTCAGCATAATCAATGAAAATGATTGATTTAATTTTACTTCTATGCAGTAACAGCAATCCAGAAACCTCAACTTTGTTCAAAGCAAAATGAAAGTCATCAGTCTGCCTACCCAGAGAGAATTACTTTGGGCAATGATTTTATGACTTTAGATTGAGGCAGAAATCAAAAAATAAATAAATCAATCACTAGCGCATGCACCGAATGACCGCAAGCCTTTAATGAGGTACGATTGCGGCCCAACAGAGAGGTGAAGCTGATGACAGGCCTCATGGATGTGGTTAGTCACAGCAGTAATGTAAGGTGTACTCACTCCTGGGCTCCCGCGGTCCGTCCACCGTGACCTTTATGGCTCTGTGGTAAGTGGCCACTTGCGGTGGGTTTGTGAATACTGTAATCGTCAGGGTGAAGCTCTTCCCTGTGCAAACACAGAAACATTTAAGGGCTTTACTCACTGTCAAAGCAAGACTGAGCATGCTTGTAATTCAGGGGACATTTGAAGATTTTAATATTAGCGATAATGATTTCAGAATACTTTTTGTGCTAGTTTTTTGTTTAATTTTAATGTTCTCAGAACAGAGATCAGTGGGCTGCTGGGAAATTGTGCACCGCTACAATCTAGACAGCTCACTTCCCTAAACACTGTTTCCAGACAATTTGTGCTCTCTGTTGGTTTAAAACAGGGGAACAAGGGATTAACATGACGCTCCAATGGTTCCTACTCATGAATGCCCCTGGTTTGCTGGAGACAGGAAGTAGTGGGTGGAATACTTTGGCAACGCTGGGAAACAGCTGGCAAGATGCGTGGACTCTCAGCACCACACAGCAGCACAGATCTGTTGACACTGATTTTATAAGACTTGGAATACGACCAAATGGCTCTCATAATGTAAAAATTATTAAAATATATATACACACACACACACACAAAACCATTCACATTTTTTTAATGGTATGTATATATATATATATATATATATATATATATATATATATATATATATATATATATATACATACTGTATATATATACAGTAAGGAATATATATCTCTCAATTTGGCTCAACCATAGTTGTGAGTTTGGAGGTGTGGCCATCTGTTTTACCGGCCAATTGCAGACAAGGAGAGGGTTCGGGAAGCATCATTACTTTTGCACTGATTCTAAAAGCACAGAATTTACCACTTCAAGTTGAAAAAGAATAATACTCTGAACAATACGTAAAATTATATAACACGCAAAAGACTCTTATGCAGACAGATAAGTTACCGTCGATGGTATGAGAAACCTTAGCACAGAACGCACACAGTCCTGTAATTTAATGAGCGCATTCTTACCGGCAATGTGGTGATGTGGTTTCACAATGGTGTTGGCTCGTAACTGATAGCTCAGCACACAGACTGACTACAATTATTCTAAGAATGTCATGTGTCCCTGTGTGACCGCGTGCCTCTGTTACCAAATCTCCCTGGAGAATTTCTCCACATGACATTGTGCAAGTGTAGATAAACACAAAACGATTAAGCTTAATAGAAAGACGCATGGTGTGATAATATAATCTGTAATAGGGTAAGCCTGTGTAAATACACATAAACTGTTATGAAGTGTATGCTAGTAGCCCAATTCTGCATTTTAATACATGCATATTTTTTTGAATAGATAGATAATGATAGACATTATCTATCTATTCAAAAAAATATGCATGTATTAAAATGCAGAATTGGGCTACTAGCAGAGAGGTGATATGTATGAACAATTCATATTTACCTACAACATTATTTTATAATATATTAGCATGAAAGTATTTTAAAATCATATAAAACAATTTCAAGGAAGCCCGAATGTTTAACTGCTAGTGCAACTTACGATACACTTCATAACAGTTTATGTGTATTTACACAGGCTTACCCTATTACAGATTATATTATCACATATATAATGCTAATATAATGGATATTAGCATTATAAAGCATAAACTAGTGTCTAGCATCCATGGGAACTCCTTCAATACTGGTTAAAAAGCACCCCAGGATGATTTGTTTAACATACATTTTTTTTCCCATACTTCCATTGTTGGTTATTTCAATGGTTTGATAGCTGCTAGTATTCTAAACTGAAAGCATCAACAATTAAAAAGGTGTGGCCAAACTTTTTGACTGGTTTTGCCAATCAGGTGCGAACATGCAATGACTGAAAGTTAAGCTCATGCTTGATTTCCTGCACATGAATACATTTCCCAATGTAACCTGCATGATAAAGAGTTTTAAAGGTTCAACGATCAGAATCTATCTAAATATTTCTCAAAAGGTGGACTGACCTCTTCCGCTTCGGCCCACAAAGCGCAAATCGTTGAAGCGGGCCACCTGGTTCTTCATTACACCTGAAGCATTCCTGAGCTCAGCTGAATAATTCTCATCATTCCCAGCCATCACTGTGACCACCGTCCCATCAGGAACCTCTCCCAGGGCCACCACCTGTGGAGAGAACAATGATGCAAGGTTTTACACTGTGCATGTGTGCATATGCAAGACATTCGGATCAGCAGCTACTTCAGACACTTCCTGTAAGTTATTTAATAGCAAAATTTCATGCAAATAATTGCATATAAATGCATATTTATGCAGACTTAATGTGGAAAGAAAATGAGCAATTATAATTATTAACGGTATTAATTAATATTATATATTAATATTAATACTAATAATAGTATATAGTATCATTATTTAAAACAAAAATATAACAGATACATTATTTTTAATGCAAAAGTGGCACGGTTGAAGGGATCAAAAAAGGTTCTGGTGAGAGGGCCTAGAAAATTATGAATTCATTTATTTAATAAATCTATATTTAGACTTTTCTTGTATGCCTATGCTGTGTGTGTGTCTATCTATCATTATAGTTATTAAACATTTTTTAAAATTAGGGTACAGATTTATTACTACAGTTGATATATTAGTCACATACATATTGCTCCCAAGGCAATATATTTGCATATCATTTTGCAACTCTATTTCATCATTACTAATCTATCTACTTATCTGGCAAATTACCCTAACAGCTACCCACACCTGCACAGGCCTGACCAAAAACACAAGCCAAGAGCAAAGATTCCGCCCCAGGCCTGAATTACACATCAAACAATGAATAATGCCAGAGCAATTTCATTCTTTCTTATTAAGTTAAACCTTTTCCAGTTAAGTCTAGTGCTATTACGAAAACACAATCTGTTCACACACTCTTATAAATAGAGTTTAAATAGTACAATGGCACGATTCAGTCCACTGACACACTAACTATCCGTGACAAATTGAAAAAATTGTACAAGACAAACACATTCAGCAGAACCGACTGAAATTCATCAAATTATAAGAGGTACTTTTTGTAAATTGAAGCTGATAGAAATGTTACTATAAATAATAATAATTACAATCTAAATATACAATCTCAATCCCTAGCATATACCACACTTCACTAAATTTAAGCAACACTTTTCATATTTTACCAGGTTAGGCTATATATTATCATGAATGCTGTTTAAATATGTTTAGAATATTAGAATATTAATTCTATTCGTATTTGTCATTGCTGCAATCAACAGTGTGCTAAAACGGCATACAAGTTTGACCTCCACAAGCTTCATATTTTTCACTTGATAAAGTTATGTTGACATAAAAACTAACACACAACAATCGGCTAAAACAATTTCCACTTACACTTAATAAATGACTACATTCATAAAGATTAAATTTAAAGCCGATTGAAAAACAAGCTCTTACCTTAAACGCAACAGGTAGCGTTTTATTACACCTCCAATGAGAAGGCAAAACCGAGCAGAGAAAGTTTGGACTGTCGGTCCGCACCAGTTCTGCGGGGTGGTCGGCGATGATCTCGGCCATGGAGCGGTTCTCTTGCGCGCGGAGTCTTGGCACCACCGCGCTGTCCTGCTGCCGCTGCTGCTGCTGTCCTGCGCTCGGGTTCACATCATTCATCTTCACCGACACCGGCGGACTGAACCTCCGGCCGGCGCTGGGATCTACGGGAATGCGCATCACAACAGTCGAAATTAGCCAAAGCCGAACGTATGTCCTCCGTTTGCGTAAACTGAGCGCCGTCAGTCCCTCTCCGCGCGCTCAGCGCTGCAGTCTGATGAGTTTGGGAAGTGCTGCGGGTTACACACACTCAAGCAGACTTCAATTGGCGCTTTGCGCGCACTCGTCATTAACTACGTTTCCTGTATTAAAAGGCGCTTAATTCACAGCCACAAGGAGAATTCGCACGGTTTGGTCAGCTATCAGAAAGGATTTTAAGACGTTATAGTTCTTTTCATAACAGATTAGACAAACCGTCTAAAAAATATTCAGAAGACATCGGTGTTTCCAACGGAACTAGAGCGCGCTGGCACGCAATCGTTTCCAGTCCGGATAAAGACTTACAGTCGGTCGGATTTCATTGTATATAAACAATAACCGTTATAAACAATAACAGTTACATTAGCATCGATAATAATAAATATAAGGTGATATTTTTTCTTTGATGTGTAGGATCAGTGAAGTTTTTCGTAATCGCGCTCCCTGGAGAGCGCAGGATCAAATTAGGCTTAAAAGGATGCAAAGATCTCAGGAGGCGAAATGTTTGCTGCTTCCAATGTGGTTGTTCTTTGAAGACAGGGATTTCTCTTTTTTGTGGTTCATATAGTTCCAGCATCATGCAATTATTACACTGATGCCACTCGAGCACGTGATGTCCTGATCACATCATACAATTTCAACTAATGTCTTTCTACAGCTACAGATCAGTGAGCATTCATATCTTCAGTCACTTTAACCTGTGAAAGTTTAAAACTGCACGGCTGTTATCACTTATAATAACTGAATGAAAAAAGGATCAATTGCCTCTTGTGGTTCTAAACAGATTAAATTACTGCATTGAGAGAAAATCATTTTTATGGTTTCCTTAAAATCGGTCACAGAAAGGACAGTATTCAATTAGGGACCTTTTTCTATGCACAGTGACAATGGAGAAATGGCATGCGCAGAAATTAAATCATACATGGTGATTACAACATGAACTTCACAAATTGTGCGTGTGTTTTCATATACTGGCCAAAGAAAAAAAAAGACTAATTTGATGTATATATATATTTTTTAATGCAGATTATATTTTGAATTTGGAAAGTACTAAATAATTTTTATCTATAGAGTGAATATTTTTTTCACCAGTTTCTGTACAGACACATACCTTAACATTGTGATTATAAAACAGAACATAAAGCTATTGAATATGTCCACTATTATAGCCCAAGAAAGACATGTTGCCCTTTTGTGACAACATGCCCCAAGAGCTGGTTATATGTTTGTCAAACTATAAGGGGTAAGTTGTACCATTAATAATATAAGATTTTTCAACCATAATTGAACAGTGAAACAATTCATTTAATAGCAAGAATAATAATAAAAATACAATAATACCAATGATACCTAAACCTTAATAATAATAATAATAATAATAATAAAAATAATAAAGTATTTGTTGTGTCCAACAAATACTATGATTATTAGATGTTTAACATTTATAATACCCTCCTATCCAAAAAGAAAGGCTTTCATAGAAACTTCAGTGTTTAACTAAAAACTGCTCATATCTCTGAGAATGATAGACTCATAGAGTGCTGGGATAATTTGAATGAGCCATAATGTCAGTATATTTTCAAAATCACAATATACATTTGCTACACACACCTCTACCTCATGAAGCACAGACTAAACAGGCTGCCACTTTAACACCTATGTTTCTTTTGACTCCATGAACAGTGTATCCATACACAACCTTCAATATTCTGGCGGTGCACATGTCAAATACTAATGCTAACTTTCCATCTCTCAGTGATACTGTAGATGGCAATCTCTCCCTCTGACTCAACAGGCTCACGGATAGTAACTGACCCAAGTCATATGCGTTGCAATATGTTTCACACATTTAAAAGCAATATCAGAATAATGGGTCCATAACTTTGATGGGAAGACAGACACAGCCAGTAAACCAAATAGGACACAAAGAAAGCGTCTAATTATTCTTGGCAGAAGCATGCAAGAGAAATCAAACTTGTTTAATCAGTGACAACAGTCAATCAAAATTTTTCCAAATGCTTGGTACCAACTTTGGCTTTAACTTATCCTAATATTTCAGTAATAAGGAAAAACATATGACTGAAATGTGAAAGATCATAAAGAAAGGTAAGAACTTCATAATGTGTCCAGGAAACACTGCCACCTTTAGATATTTGACATTTTTTGCCAATCAAAAGCAACTTGAGCTGGAAAACGGTAAAGTAGCTTAGTACCGCTCACATATGTTGTATGAAAGTCTTGCAGGGTGGCATGAGTGGGGGTGGCGGTGGTCTCATGGGTACGTTTTGAGTATCTTGTACGTGGGAGGGATAGAAACAGCTTCAGGAAGCACTGACATGCATCTGGCACATTGTGAAAAATAGTTTGAGGTATACAAGTTGCGACTGAATTACACTCAATCTCCATTTGCCCCGAGCACTGAAAATGTGTTCAAGATTGGAGGTTATTAAAGATCAATTTACAATTCATAAAAAGACAAATCTGAGTTCCAATGGTATTAAAAACACCATGTGTGCTATTCCAACAGTTTTTCCTGATTTTTGCTCAATCACTGATGTGTTTGGCCAATAAAATATACCTAATGCAAGAAAGAGATGATTTATGTTAATTCCTCACAGATGCATGCTCTCAATCAGATGCACGCGAAATTCGTGGCTATCGATGATGCAAATAAAACTTAATAAGAGAAATAAAGCAACTGTCGACATGTCCAAACACGGAGGCGTGTTAAATCATATACACAACTAGATATCAAAGAGCATTTGTCACATCTGAATCCACTTTGTCAGTACAGTATGGCCGCCATCTGCCAGCAATATCAGCGTGGAGCAGCAAACACACGTGATCCGAGTGGCCCACTGTGCCTCGAGAGCTCTACCCACTTCTTTTCGGGTATTGTGTTTGATCTCCTAATGAGCCCAGAGGAGCCCACACAGCTGGCTATGATGTGCTACAAAGACGAGGGGTTAGAAACCGTCCACCGAGCAAGAACCCGGGATTACCGCTCACTATTCTGAGCGGTTTGTCACCAGACACTCATGCTGGATTCGAACCAGCTCAAACGCTGATGATGTGATAAACCGAATGTAACCGAACCCTTATCTGCTGATGGCATGATATGCCGAGCTCTTAATGGGGTTGACAGCGTAATCCAGCGCGGGTAGCTAATCAAAAACTGTCAGTGTATTGAAAAAAGGCCAGTTTCAACACAACCAGACAAGTAGTCGTGCAAAAATAAACAACCCCCCCCCCCCCCCACCATGGTGAATTATAAGTGATGACATGGGACAAAGAAACCATTGTTGGCTGGTAATGTAAACATGAAGAGACACTGAGCTCGAGAGCTTTAATGACATCCAAATGACTCCAATTCAGATTCATACAGCCCTGGGATTATGTAACGTGCTACATGAGTGTTTTTCTCTGCTTCTTTCTCGTCCCGCATTCTTTCGACTGTTGAGAGGAAAAGTACAGCCACTTAAGTCCCTGGATCAGGGCTCCATTTCACAGTGGTGCATTTTTTGAGACACTTAATTATGGCTTTATGTGGGGAGCAATTTGATGGGGCTATGGAGGCTTCCAATTTTAAATAGTTACTTTCCATCCTTGGCACGCTTGAGGAGAACATACGTGCACTAGCGGGATGGTGATGATTCATATGCAAAATTCATAGCCTTACCTCACCAGGAAGACCTTCTCAATATCCTTTTAACCCCCAGATTTAATCTGAGCCCATAATTGCCGTTTTGTCATTGACTGGTTAGTGACATCAGCACTGCAGACAAGACCTTCAGGACTTTGGGTTGCCAGACAGCAAACTGGGCCCGTGTTATGGTTGCAGATTTCAGGAACACGATGGTTTTTTGGAAGTGCACTGTGTTCGTTATGGAAAGTGGAGTGGGCGGCCTGTGGTGGTGGTGGTGATGATGGAGAAGTGGGGGCTGGTTTTGGGGGGGGTGGTGGTGGTGGTAGCGGCAGGCTACAAAGACAATTTCCCTTTTGCTCTCATTGGCATGACTGTCTGCCGCCTCTAGCCTTCACGGAGGTCCTTAATTGAGATCACTTGCACATAAAAATAGGAACAGAAAAGGAACTTTTGCGGCTTGTGAAGGGGAAAGGGGGAATATAATTGCTGTTAATATGCGACAAAGGCTCCCATTAAAATACCCTTAACATTGAAGTCAAGTATAGGAGACAGAGGGCAATTGCTAATGTGACGGTTTGGAGATTTATCATCTTCCCTGACTTCAAGAACTGTGTAAGTGTGTGACTAGTTTTGTATCGGTTCAGTTCCCCCATGTGAATTGTGTGTGTTGAGAAACATTTCACACTGATATTCCAATTGAAGCCTTTAACTGGAATTTGTCAACAGCTAGAAATACATTGTTTGTAAATATTAAAAATATAATAATTCAATATTGAGTTTGTGTCTATTTTTACTTGCTGCATTTACGTTTTTGCATAATGAGGTAACTCAATTAGCAGTTTTCAGTTAAACTTTCTATGAAAACCATTCTCTTTGGATTGGATTGGATTGGATCGGATTTTTACATTACATAAGAACGAAACTACTATCATTTATACATTCAATAATCACAAAATACACATTTATTTTAAGATTAATATTACAAAAGAATTTAAGATATGCCAGCGGAGTGGATTTGTGGTGACTCTTTCTGCCAGTTACATAATGGAAAACAAATTAATTTGAAAAAGTAAAAAAAAAAACGGTTAATTCGCTGGGATTAAAAAAAGTACATTTTGTTTAATGCAAGTTACTCAATATTGACTTTTTTTTATCCAATTCAAAGTATTATTGCTTAAGTGGTAAAATACTGTCTTGGTTGTTTTATCACCCGAAACCTCACAAAACATTAAAATAAAACATTTACTTCCATTGAGATGCATAGGTTAGGGTTTGCATTTCCAACTGATATCTGCGGTGTAACTGAGCGAGTGTGGACTGGTGATTTATTCAGCAGAGTCTGAGGAATAATCAAGGGATCAGTCTGAAGCAGACCCTCACACCAAGCACTCCTGGACGAGGGTCGGGTATCACTTCTGTACAAGAGCATGCTTATTTTGGACCAGATTAACCTTGAGAATTCCACCTCACACTTTTCCCTTCCGCTGTGGATTGCACGGTTCTATACTTCCTCTCTGAAACGGCCTGGTTAGTTGAAAAATATTTACAGTTATTATGCCGTTCTCATGTATCCACAGTCAGTTAGTGTGCAAGGTAAAACTAATAGCAGATTTATGTGGGGGGATTTCACCTCATCCCGCAGTAGATTGAAGATGATTTATTGGCTGTATAATGCGAACTACTGATGGATTGAGTAACTGGAGGACAACCTAAACAGACAGGTATCCAGAAAGCAACTCGCAAGGGAACTTTCCCATCACCTCGCTGCTGTACAGCTCCGGCTTTATTTCACTGTTTGGATACAGGAGGGTTCATGCTCAGGTGTTTAAAATAGAAAAAGTCTGGATGAAGGAAAAAAGCAGCTGCAATGAGTTGCTTTCTCTTGAACGTAAACCTTAGGAAAGCGGTAAGATATAACCTGGCTTTATGTGCACAGCAGTGGATAAAATGAATTATTCCAGCATGTCAAAAGTTTGTGGGACCAGGTGATTTTCTTGGCTACTATTCTGATATTTCTTTTGCATAAAAATAAGGCTGCCATTGTTTGCTCGAAATTTAGTCATTCTCATGGGGGAGCAAAGCTGTCCAGCTTTCTATTCTTTCAAGACATTTCAACTATAGTTGGTCGTTCCCGGTGCTTAAGGGAAAACGGTAACACAACCCAAAAACCTAAGGAAAAAAAGTTTAGTCTTCTCAGTCTCTGACTTTCGTGAAGGTTCGTGAAGGCAACAGGCTAAATGTGATAGCAGGGAGGTAATTGAGAGAAAATGCTACTGCAAGTATAGGGTAATGATACTGCCACAATGACTTTAGGGTTTGGGAATATTTTCTTTTGGAACCAACTGCAGCCTGCAAAGATTATATTCATCCTCTTTGAACTCTCTCACCCTGTTACAGCACTGGAAGTTGATTGAATGTGTTTAAATGGCCTAAAAAAATAATCGGTTCTCAACATGCAGACATCTCTTTTTAAATCCATAGCAAGATAAATGTTTTTGTTACTTTTGCCCAATTTAATGCATTTTTATTCTGCAATAAAATATTGATTTCTTTAAAAAAAAACAAAAAAAAAAACATTTGAATGATATATATATATATATATATTTACGTCTTATAGTATTCACCATCTTTTGTCATTGTGCTTTATGGGATTAGATTCACTGTGATGGCTTCACCAAATATTAATTCTATAATAACAGATATTCTTGAGGCACCCCTGAAGATGATATACCAGTGAATGTGTTCCCATAGATTGAAATGATTCATGACTTCCGCAGCTCTTTTTTGTGTAGCTACACTGAAACTTCAGTAAATGCAAAAGCTATTTTTCCACAGCAGCCCAAATGTGTGGCACATTTTGAAATCCAACTGATATCTAATTTAGGCTATTGAACCAAACTCAGAACATTTGACTGACTTCCCAAATCCCATTGGGAGAATTTATATCATTTGTAATCGTAGCACTTTAGGAGAGGTACGCCTGTGGTTTGCCTGCGACACACCAGTGCAATCTAGACATTTTCAGAATTGAACAAAATAACTGCATTTAACTGCAGGGAGCTCAGATGTCTCAAATACACTGCATTGCTCAGTTTAACTCCTAAAAAGAGGGTCAAACAACAATAAACTGTCTAAATTATAAAAAATATACTAAGCCTTACAGCAATTGTGAATTTTTGAAATGCAATATTTATTTTCCCATTATGATACTTTATTAACATTATTAATATGAAAGGATAAACATAATTGTAATATGTTCAAAAAATTGCAAGTATTACATTGAATTAAATATGATTTTCTTTTTTAAGTTGAGTGACTGACATAGTGTTTTCTACTAAAACTAAAGATGCCGTGACTAGAAAAATAATATTACCCTTGTGAAGATCTCCACTAGACATCAAGATCTTGATCTAAATGTGCAACACATTTAAGTCTAATTAAATCAACATAAGTTACTTTGCTGGTTAAAAGCCCTGGAGGCCATCCAATTACACTAATTATATATGTTATTGTGTAAATGGCCCCAGGGCCAGACTGTTTGATCTTAATAAAACACCAATTTCACCAATCAAATGGAAATAAATCACACAACAAAACAGAAAACTGTGAAAACTTTTTGTACTTTAAAAACATTTGCCTCCTATGAACTTAACCCTCGAGGAACTATAAATCAGTGCTTCTCAACCCAACATGTGCAGGTCTGTTCTGATTGGTCTGGAGACAACAGCGGAAATAAAACACTAAATGCACATGACATGCAATGACATGACATATTCCTATTCGGTTTATTTTGTTATTTTTTTATTTAAAATTATGTAAAGTCAGAATTTTAAATTTTTGTCTAGCAATTGGTCTAGCATCTCAGAATTATTGTGAGGCCATTCTTCTTAGAAATCTCAGTTTACATGCCACAATTATGTTTTTTTTTCTGCTAAAAAAGAAAAATACTCTTCTATTTCCACTTTCTTTTTTTCTTCCCAGAATTGTGAGTTGAATATGTTGAATTTGCAAATTAATAAACCTGCAAGCTGGTTGTTAGAAATGTGCGAGTTAACAGCAAATACAACTTTATAACTTTTAACTTTTAAAACACTTTTTCATGCAATGCATATCTTACAATTTAGAGATTATATCAAGCAATTCTGAGTTTAAATCTAACAATTCTGATTGATTTCTCTTATTAGATTTTTTTTTTGTATTCTACAGCAGAAATGAGATTTCATAGCATGTAGACCCAAACACAAAAATAAATGCATACACTTAGCACTTAGCATGCCGTCACATCACCACAGGGTCATGCTGAAGGCAAATAACAGTAAAGAGCTGGCTCTGTTAGACTTGGGTTAACCGTACTGTAATTCTGAAGCCCTGAGGAGTGTACCAGTGGCAATTTGGTTGCTGTTTACCAGAGAGATAAATTCCACTGTCCCTGAAGGGCAAGGTCATGGGCAGCGCCACGCGTGGGCTGAGTGTGTACACCGGTGGTCAAGTGTAGGTTGGTATGAACATGTGGCTAGAGTGAGTTCACATATATGTGGGATTGTTTTAAGGACTATTTGAATTTGAATGACAACGGGCTCCTTTGTTTCCACAGAGGGTCTTCCAGATGCTTGTTTCTCAGTTCATTTGTGATTAAAAAAAGCTTGTGAAATTGCAAAGCAACATGATGCCAGATATCTTTATGTCTTCACACTCTTCGGCAGTCATCATTTTAATTTATTTTGTATTTTGTACTTACAACAATTACCACTTTACATACACTGTTCCCAAATTGTATTGCTTTTTAAGTTGTGATTAATTTGAAGTTTGTTGAATGAAGAATGAGAGACCAAAATATGACTAAAGAAAGCACATTCATGTATGTCAAGTATAATCTTTCCATACATATAGTGTCTTTCTTCTAAAGAAAAAAAAAAGATATAAAGAATAAAAAGACTGGCCTAAAAATACTGCTGTCATGAAAAAATGCTGTCATTCTTTCTTTGAAGTGCATTTTCTCATAGAGTGTTTCTTTTGTCACTAAGAGTTTGAAACAATAGCTGGGTTTCCATCCACATATTTTTATGCAAATTTCAGGATACTAAAATCTTGATATAAAAAAACACTTAAAGACAAATGATTAAGGAAACATTTATATATAAAAAAAATAATAATTCACTTCTCTGTTCACAAATAGTTTTTGCAATATTATGATTTTTCATTTGGTGATATGTGATCAATCCCATAAAATAAATTTCAAGAAAAAAATTAAGCAACACTGATCAGTTTATCAACTGATATTAATAAGAAATATTTCTTGAGCATCAAATCAGCATATTAGAATGATTTTTGAAAGATCATGTGAGACTGAAGACTGAATTAATGATGCTGAAACTTCAGCTTTGTATCACAGGATACAAACAGGATATATTCAAATAGAAAACGTTATTTTTAAACGGTAATATTTCACAGTAGTACAGTTTTACTGTATTTTCGATCAAATAAATGCAGTCTTGGTGAGAACAAGAGACTTCTTTTGAAAACATTTAAAAAATCTAACTGACCCCAAGTTTCTATCTACACTACAGTACATTACAAATAAGCCACTTGTGAAGTTTGATAGTTAGGATGCCCTCTGAGTAGCCAGTAGTAGGCAGTGAATCAGCTCACTACTTTGGAACAGAGCAGATGTGAAAAATAAATAAATAAATCGCACTATGCTTTAAATCCTCAAGTTTCTTGTTAAATCAGTGTTTTTGCCATTCTCTCGCCTAAAAGAACAGACATTCCATTTACCACATACACATCAAAACAACACAGAGACATGCACGCCACCAGCAAATCAACTAATGTGCTGTAATTATATGTTACCACTTTGAAGTGCCTAGTATTTGCTGCCCGTGCATATTTACCCTTACTATTCAAAGAACATTAAAGAGCATCTAAAATCAAACTCAGGAGGACACGTTGAAGTGTAAAAGACCTGTCCTGTTTGACTAAAGTTCAAAGACCTGTTTTGAAAACTTTAAAGGGCTTTCTCTCTGTATCCTGCCTGAATACGTGTTGAGTAAATTGAATTGAGAGCTAAAAAGAATATCCAGCCCCTTGCATGGAGTTCCCAGGACACTATTAGAGTGACATCAAAGGCAATTACCGAACGCAGTGCCAAGGTGTGCGCTTTCCGTCTCTCTCTCTGGCCTTTGTGCTGCATGCATATTTCATTCCGGCCTTTGTGAAAGTGTGTGTGGGCCACTGTAGGCTGAAACGCCTCCCAGAAACCTTTGTGTCCAGTGCGGGACGCAGCGCAGGTGGCATGTCAGTGATTCGAGGGGGGTTTTACAACACATTAGGGCCTTTTGTGCCGTGTGTGATTGAGCTATCGCGTTTAAACGTGTGGGAGGAAACAAGACGAGGGCGATGAAGAAGACACAAAGGCCTCCACCGAAGCAGATGGGTGGTGTCTGATCTGGCCGTTTGTCTCTTGTGACATACTACTGCTCCAGTTCTGAGGCGCAAGGTGATCCCTGCCTTTTTACTTCTTCCTGTTCGTGTCACTGAGCCACTCAGATTACAGCATTAGGCTTGTGTGGGCGTCCACAGCCAGGGCTGGTGTCACAGTGCCAACAAACTGCTCTTCAGGTGTGCAACTGATCCATTTAACACCTCTGCCCTTAAGGGGCTGTGTGGGATGGTAATTGAACCAAATTAAGAGATGGTACCTGTTGCATCGTGACGAAATATGTCCAGCCTTTGTCATTTCCGGCACTCAGTCTGTGCATATGCTGCCACCTTGACAAAAGAGATCAGTTTCATGCTCTTCAGCTGTATGACTAAGTGCATTAATCAAATTACTTCTTTCTTTTCTCTCCCAGTTTCATCTGGAGGATCAAAGGCTGGTGTCGCACAAAATAATATATCCCACCCATGTTAATCAAAATTTAACAGACATTATTTATTATTTATATAGCTAATTCATTATTTATTTACCTCTCATGTGAATCTTAGGTTTTGGACAGGTACAGTCATCACATATAATTTCAGCTCACACCAATTTCAGTGGTGTTATAAAATAAAGTCATATAATTAAAGTGCTACGCACATTTATTTATATAGCGCTTTTCATAATATCCATAATTTTAAATCATGTTGAGGACTTCTGAAATGAAAATTGATGTTACATTTGCATCTGATGTTTTCATAGACACCATTTATCTTACACTATGATAAAGCATTCGATATTATAATATTTTGGTCACAGCTCTGTCATCATTTACTCAACCTCAAGTCTTTTCAAACTTGTTACACAAAAGAAAACATGTTACATGAATGATGCTGGTGTCCAAACAACACTGGACCCCACTGACGTGATTGTATGGATAAAAATATTTGTAAATAAAGATATTTGTAAATAAATCTATGTTCCACAGAAGAAAGAACATCATACAGATTCGGAACGACATCAGTATATGATGACATTTACAATTTGGGATGAACATTCACATTAACATTGTTTTCATTGAAACCGAGTTACAGCAAAAACTCAACATTTGTAAAAAGAGAACTCAAATGTAATTGTTTTTAAACACTTTACATTGTTATAATTTACATGATTAATATGCAATATTGTAATCATAATGAGCCAATCATAACAATTAAAAGAGCACAGATTGGCATCATAACATTACCATGACATGGTAACCAGCCAATCACAGGCACCGCCTCGTGTCATGTGACTTTTCTCATTTCCAATTTTCAAATCCAAACAATGCAAAATAAATAAATAAATAAAATTAATGGACAGTGTCACTACATTTTTACAGATATATCCATCTGGCTGTGCTTGTCAAGCATTTCACTTGTATAATTGTCGCATGGAAGTAGTTATCATTTACTGAGAAATTAAGCAGATAGATAGATAGATAGATAGATAGATAGATAGATAGATAGATAGATAGATAGATAGATAGATAGATAGATAGATAGATAGATAGATAGATAGATAGATAGATAGATAGATAGATAGATAGATAGAGACTATAAGTCCTTTAATAAAAGGCACAGTGTAGACACAAAACTCTACCTGACTATTAGCGAATGAATACACCCCAAGGACCATTCAATATCTAAAAATTGCTGTCGAAATTACATGTTTGCTCGCCAGCTACAATTAAATAGCACTAAATGAATATGGCTTTGATGATATTTTAAGTTGGTCCTCTCCTTCACAGAAGCTGCAGCTCAGGGTCAGAGATTTTCCCCTCGCTTCAATTACCTATTGATGAGAGGGCTTCTCTGCTCTGGCACTGCTTTGGAAAAAGTAAGTCTGGTTTGCTTTTAAGATGTCTCAGGAATGACGGCGGGTTGTGGGATCTGAGCAGACGACACGGGCAACAGAAGCTGCCTTTTAATACTTTGTCTGATGTTGCTCACAAATTATTTGGAATTCTTGGATTCTCTGGAATGCTTATGGACTTTGAGTCCTTAGAGTCACTAAACAGACTTAGTCTCTTTCATCACTCTTAGTTTATTATTTTTTTTATTTTTTTATATGTCTCTCTTATATTATTGCTAAATGATAATAGCTACCATGGGATAATAGTCAATACAGCTCGGTTTTGATAATGAGCAACAAAATATGCCCTTGAGAAACCTAGAGAGTCTGTCTCATGCCACACATGTCGACAATTACTCCACACCCATCTGCCATTAGGCAGCGTTACAGAGAATGTTTTCTACTTAATTAAATCCAAATCTCTCAATAGTGGAGCCTGAATGAAATATAATGTGTCTGTTTGGGTCTGGATTCTTTTCTGCTGCCTCCTTCTTCATCGGTCGTGACATATATCAGCTCACACTAATGTGAACATTTTCAAACGATCTAATTTTAAATTAGTTCAAATATATAAATGTGTTTATTAATTACAATTTGCAAATATGTAAAATGCATTAAGTTAAACTGATCAACATGTGTCTCACACACACTTTAAACTTTACAGAGACCTCAGTGCTGTATGTTTAGAATAATATTAGTAACTTCAAAAATTTGCCTTTTATTTTCATCACCATATTTTTCTTATATGTTCTTCTGATCTGAACAAAATCTATAAACCAGATAACACTAAAAAGAGGTTTAAATCTGAATCACAAAGTCACAAAATTAAGTCAACAAAATGTAAAAACATATATACTATAAATAATATAAAATAATTATTACAGTACTCATGTTTTATATCTGGAGTATTTAAGAACACACACAGTAGTCATTTCTTTCATGAATGACATATAAAGCATGCAAGTCGAAGTAATTTTGAGCTACTAGACTGGACTGGTTGTCTCTAATATCACAAACAGACCATGAGGGTTCAACAGATCTGGTATCAGAATGCAATTATCCACCAAATCTAAAATGTTGCTTTAAATCAAAATATGGCTATTTTAAAATATTGCATATCACTAAACCAAGCATCTGCTGTACCTCTCTTAATAAAAACCACACTGAAATTGAACAAAGGTAGGGTATCAGGTGGGCTTTTTAAGAAATGCTCCCCATCAGCAAGTGCTAAGCTGTCCCCATCCTGTTCTCATCCTAGTCTAGTCTCACCCCTGGGAGCATGCCGAGGATCAGAGGTTAATATGCTAATAGAAGGCACTGATTGCTACAAGTGGCTCTCGGCAGAGAACAGCACGAGTGCTGAGGGAACAGACCTCGCACAGCTGTGTTTGCAAAGCAGACCTTCAGACCTGAAAACAGCTTTACAACATTTCTCTTGGAGGATTCTGCAAAAGCCATACATCAGAATGAATGGGTTCTCTTACTTTCCCTCCATGACATGAGAAAGTCATATTTCTTTATGCAAAATATAGATTTGTTCTTGCCTGTTAGTTAGTTAGTTTTTTTAAATTCTTATATACCGTTATACAGTATATATATATATATATATATATAGTACATAATACAGTATATTTTTTTCTCGGCATGGTGTCAACAAACATAAATTATAAAGAGAATATGATTTTCTGCATAGTGAGCATGATTTAAAAATAAATATAATTCTGGAGCCCTCAATGGCATAGCAATATTAATAATAATAAATTTTAATATATATATATATATATATATATATATATATATATATATATATATATATATATATATATATATATAAATGCAGGCAAGCAGACTTAGAAAGATGCATAGTAAAGAAGTTCACTATATTTTAATTCTTTTAAAAATAAGAACTTTTTAAGACTTTAAGGTGCCTTTCTCAACTGTAACACTTCTGGGCTTTCATCTAGTACACACACCCACTAACCTAACAGTCAAACCTTAACTTAGTTTCTTTTATATTAGATTTCACACCCTTGCCTTTATGATGCACATCCCAAAAGACATGCATTATGCTGTAAATTACACTCCAGCACCCAATCTTTCCTACATGGGTTCCTGCATGCAGCCAGGCTTTCCGAAGGTTGGCCTTGCAGAATATTTGTAAACATCAACACATGATTGTTGCCTCTCAAAACACAGATCCTTATAATACACTCTACGGCATGGTCAAAACCAGGGTGAAAACCTCAGGCACTTACCCCAGAAGAAGTTCTGCTGACATGGGGTCATAGAACTAAAGAGGCTGTTGGATGCCATGGTCGCCCAAATTTTGCTTCTCTGTGGTTTTCGGTGACCCTTGATGCCTCTTAGTTTGAGAGTGCGTGGTGTGCCAGGGGAAGATGCAAAAAAGGAAAAAACCACAAAAACATCCACAAAAAATGCGTTTTTGCATCAACTACTTTCATGACCACAAGTAATGACCAGTTCTGGCTTAGGAAAAAAATGCAAAAATCTATCGCCTTATTGGACAACTCAGCGCCAAGCTAGCTGCAGAGGATAGCGTACTTACTGGTTGGTGCGGTCCTCAAACCTGAAGCTGACCGGCGACAGTTAACCATTTACGTGCCGCCGTGCAAAAATCCTAAGCTGAACTTTTCTGTGGTTCTGTGGTTGCTCGGGAGGTGAGCAGAGCCTTCACACAAACCCAAAGAGGCACAAGCCTTTAAAAAATCTTTTTTCTTTCCCTCAGAACACTGTCACTGGAGAAGCAGGGTCACATGCTTGTGACATCACTGCAGTGGTGTTGGGCCAACTTTTTTCCTCCGCTGCCGTCCTCTGTTTTCCTTCTTCTGGAGACGCGTGGTTCGCCGGCTCTTCCTGGCACTGGAGAGGGAAGGGGTGGGTGTGATGCTGCTGCTCACCCCTTGTGAGTCATGAGTCTATGGAGGGGGGCGTGAATGCAGAGCGTCTCCCTCTCTGCATACAGTATGTTCACACTTCTTTCCCTCCTGCTCTTTTTCTACCTCTCCATCCTTCTTAGTCGGTTGACATGCTGCAGCCTGTCTCCACTGACCCTAAGGTGATGTGAGGAGAGCTGCTTATAATGTGGAGGTGTGCATCTCTTCTTTCAGTGTCTTACTCAGAGACACACAACATATGCCTGGCACTGTGCATCTATCTTAGTATGAGTGTGCGTGTGTGAGTAAGTCAGCCTTTCTGTTCTCCAAATGAGGGATTCCTGTAAGAGGCAATGCATTATTTGGTACCTGACAGCCGGGTGTGTGAAGAAGAGCATGTGACAAACCACTATCACGCTCTGTGACTCACCGGTTTCACACGGCACGCAGATGTATGCCTGGCAGTGGTTCTGGGTGGCTCTGTGATCCTGTTTGTACACTCAAAAAAATGTACTTTCACCTTTGCTAATTTTACTTAATCCGTTCATGTTATGATTACTTAAAAAAAATTATTTAACAATGTGAACTTGATTTAATCTAGTTCATTCAACAAAAAAGTGTGTATTGTCAGCTTTACTTAAAAATTATTTGTTCAGCCAACATAACATTTTTGCTTAAAGGTAACATATTAGTGAAACCAACACAGACTTGCATCTCATTGGCTGAGGATTTCTGCAGTGTATTATGGGTAATTGTTATTCTGTCACCCTCTTGGAGAAGTGTAGCACCATTAGATACGTAGATGAGTAATACAATTTATAGCAATTAAGTTGTTCTAATAAGTTTAGAACAAAATAAACAAAGAAACAAATGGTTTGAAATGTTGCTTTGTAATTTAAATATGTTTGTGATATGCTTGGTAAGCTGTAATTATAGAAAGGTTTTATTGAAAAGTAATTTTAATCAGCTGCTCATGGTCCTAATGCGGAGGGGGGGCATTCCTAAAATGGCATTATTCAAATTTTATGTCATCATTATTTAACATTTTCAGGTACAATTAACTCAATTGTTGTTTGTTGACTCTATTAAGGGTTGTTAAGTTTACTTAAACTTATTTTGTAAAATGAACTTAATTATTAAAAACATTGTCCAAAATATTGCAGATTAGTTGGGCTGACACTATTAAATTAAGCTTTGCCCAACCATAGTAAATAAGTTGAATCAACCTTAATAAATTAAGTTGACCCAATGTAAGTACATTAAATTGGAGTAACAGAATTGCATAATGCTGAAATAAAGCAAATTAATCATGTGGAAATCCTTTCCATGATTTCTTTATGTTCGTTCAAAGAGTTATTTTTTTGAGTGTAGGTATTTGCTTAAACAGATCAAGAACGATGTCGTTAGAATGTATAAAAAGTCTGGAATGTATGGTATGTATCCGATATTTAATTTCAGCGCAAAGTCAACCTGATGGCAAAAAATTATTTTCTCCTTCAGACTTAAGACTTTTTTTTTTTTTTTTTACGTTTTCCATTCAAATATCTAAACATTCCTTAAAAAAAAATAAAAAAAAAAAAAAATTCCCATCAAGTAGTGGTGATAGGTGACAAAATGAGACATTGTTGATTTATACGTAATGTTGTTCTGTGCATGCAACTTTAGAGACGAGTGACCTGGTGCTCAATGAAGCAATGAAGCAAAAAAATATTCACAGACCCCATGGAGCATTGCATATTGAAATAAAATAATAATAAGGTAATTTCTGGTTCAAGTTTAATGCAGTATTCATTCAAAAAGTTTTTCCCCTTTTAAACGCCTTCGGAGTTAACTCTTAGTCCCTTGCAGTGTAGCAAACTACCTAAAAAAACTATTAACTGCAGTTTAAATGTATTAAATCATTAGTAGCTTGAAGCTTAGTACAGTTTCACAGTTGCATGATAAACAGGTAAGTTAAGCTTATAAACAATGGTATTGCATTGCTTGCACAAAATTATGTGACACATGGACTTGTTGGGGGAAAACATCTATAGTACCACAATATACCTTAAAGGACTTTCAACTGAATATTTAAATGCTTCAGAAAGTGGAACACATTCTACAATTTGAATAACTTTTAAGTTTTTTTTTTTTTTTTTTTGCTATGTTAATTATGAAAGACATTAAACAATATCAAGGCACACCCAGCGGCTCAAAGCTCATTACCAATTCTTGTGTAAATATTTTTTACTCTCTTCACACCCACATCACAAATGCATTACACTTACTTAAATATTAGTATTGTCTTTTATAACTGAACGCATCTAAATATGACAATGTGCTACTTGATGGTAATACAACCACCCTTATTATTGTCCCTTGATGTCATTAAATGTTCATGAAAAAGTAAATTTCAGACATACACGTGCCGTTCAAAATAAAAACTGTTTTCAAGGTAGTTAATTTTAGACATAATATTTAAAATCTGCAAATGAACACCACATAATGAAAGACCAATTTGGAAGGCAAAATGTTTTCAAAATGTTAAAAATAAATCTGCAATAACAGATCATATATATACACACACACGTTAAGACTTGGCTCGATGTCCTGCCCGTAGCCGAATGAAACGAACAGGCAGGTACAGTGATTTAGTTTAACAGGCTACATCTGTAAAACGCCAGGCTAGTTTACACTGTGGCTGCCTCTGAATTAACATGCTTTTATAGGAAACAAACACCACTTGCAAGCAGTTCCTGTTGGCAGGAGCTAAAAATACAAATATTGAGCATCGCTGAAGGTGGGGATGTACTATATGAAGACGATCCAGCATATTACAGAGGAGATGGACTCATGATATACTGTTTAGCCTTCAGAACAGGGCCATTCAATTGGTGGCTGTCCAATCATCTTCATCCGTCCCGTGGCAAGAGTATGCGCAGGTTGCCCAACCTGATCTCACGGCAATTCATCCATTTTTTCATACGTATTTTACGAGGTGGCAAATTGGAATTCATTCCACACCTAACACCGCCACTAAGCTAAACGGTCACAGAAATCGTTCAAAATTGTACAAGTAAGGTCGCATGAATTCCTACAAATTAGCCACCTCTTAAAATTCATACAAATTGCTTGTTAGATAGCATTGAGTCATGCACAGCCCTTGAATTGTTTCTTGAAGACAAGAAACAAAAGAAAAAGAGAAATCTCTGGACTATTGTAGCTTGAATAAAATGTTAATCTATATAGTTTATGCATATGCAATTAACAGTTTATTTGAAAATTTTTCTTAAATTAATTTTTTACATATTTTTCAGAGCCTATTAAATTATTTAAAAAAATAACATCTTTCAATTATACTATATTACTGAATGGCAATAATTAATTTATTAAAATATATTAAATAGAGACATCAGTATCATGATATCAAAAATACTGACCTTTGTTAATAACAGGCTACTTAGTAAAGAGATGCCATTTTTAAAATATATCACCTTTATGTTGTTTATACATTGATTTGGAGGTTCAGTGTGAAATTATGACAACATATAAATATGCAATTAATCACGATTACAGAAAAATGTGCAATTAATTCGTTTTTTTTTTTTATCGACTGACAAACAGCACTAATATTAAACTTTTATAGATATTAGTGTTGGTAATATTAGTTCATTTTACTGCTGAATATACAATTTAAATTTAATATCTTATTTTATAGGCCCACCACTGCCTTGGCCCCCAAACTCAAACTCAAATGAAACTAAATGAATAGCTCTGCTCTATAAAGACCATGGCACATCCAAAAAGAAAGAAACTCAATACGTGAAGTAATATTTCCAAAAGGATGTTTATATTCTTAATGTGGATTGTTTGGTATGGTCTGTAAGGTATAATTTGAATGAAATAGATATTTTTCTTTTGCCGTCCAATGGTGAGTTTACATCTTCAAGTGACCTAGAGGGCATTTCTTGTGGTGTCTGCTCAACTGTTTTTGGAGTTGCAGCTTGGAAGGAAAATAAAAATCGCCCTCAGTGTTGAATGGGGGGTTTGGGTGGGCAGAGGGGATGTTTAATATCGAATGGCACCCTTACAAGTACAACATGCATTAAAAATAACTCCTAGAGCTGAAAGTAAATCAAAATTGTTTAACAAAAGAGTTAAAAAAAAGAAAGTAAGAAAGAAAAAAGTCAAGAAACAGCGAAACAACATTAACATTGCTAAAGAAGATATTTTAGTTCGGTGGCCTAACCACTGCAGACTTAGGCAATTTCTTACTCTCTGCCATTTTAATCATGAATCCCATCCAGGATAAACACGAGTCTACCTACACAGCAGTTCAAAACGCCAAGAGTCTCTGGGGAACTTCAGATGATTTCCAAAGTTTCCTTCACAGGTCAAAAATTGTTGGAGGGCATTTTGAGCTCTCTGTGTACATATACATTTATTGATTTTCCTTCTTCGTGATTTATGAATAGCTTACATGTCCGCTGAAGGTACACGGACTTCTACAGAGCTCTCTGAGCACAAGAATTGCAAAATAATAAATACAGATAATTATGTATTAATAAATACAAAAAGGCTTAAACAGACAACAGAAAGCTTGCCTGTTTGAAATTAATAATATTTTTTTCAAATAATTTAAAATGATTTGTTGTAGTAGAATTTACACACAACAGGTTTTTCTGCAGTTGTCAAGTAAAGAAACATCATTCTGGGAAATTTACATACGCTGCCGTTTGGACTGGATAAGATTTTTGTAGCATTTCATATGCTCAGAAAGGCCACATTTATTTGATAAAAAATACTTTTAAAACAGTAATATCATGAAATATTATTACAATTTCAAATAACTTTTTTATTGTTTTTAAAGTTTTATTTTAATATATTAAAATGTAATTTATTCCTGTAAATCAAAGTTGAATTTTCACAGTGTCACATGATCCTTCGGATATCAGTCTAACATGATGATTTGCTGCATAAGAAACATTTCTTATTATTAATGTTGAAAACAGTTGTGCGGATATCTTATATATATATAAAAAAATCTATTGAACTCAAACTTTTAAATGGTGGTATATATATATATACTTGCCTATACAGTCAACAGCAACCTATCTCTAAGTTGCCAGACAATGCGTATCTGTCATGTTTTGTTTTAGATTTTAAGATATTTAAAATGTCAACAAAACAGATTGATGGATGGATAGATAAATAGATCATTTTATTGAAAGTGCTCACTTTGACAGAGAAACCAGCCATATGTCACTGTGATCTACACTGCAGTGAACAATAATATGAACAAAAACATCTCTGTGTGCTCAAAGAGTCTTTTGGTTGAAACTGGATAACAGAGCTCTGGTCTCTTCACATGAGGATTGCATTTATGATTGCAGTAAAACAATGAGTCCCACAATGTGACAGAAGCTCCCCATCCTCAACTTTAAAGTTTAGAGTTGGAGCTCTATCATTAGTGAGTCTGAGTTGCTGGGTCTAGTCACATTTCTGAATAATGTTTTGTTGATCTTTGTGTTTGGTCGCATATATTCAACTGCTTTTACTCTTGGCCCATTTAAATTCTAAATCCTGAACTGAAATCAAGTCATTTTTTTTTTTAATTCAGACAACAGGGATTATTCAAATAATTTAAAGGTCTCAAATCAAGAACAAAATCATTGATATATAAATGTATAAAAATTCTAGTTATAATAGAAATGGGCTGCGTTGCAATGCATGCCAGATCTGCAAAGCTATAAACATTCTACACCTAAAAAAAGCAGACATTGTGATTAGAGGTTGGAGTTCAGACACATCTGTCATTAAACATGTTGATGAGATGAATAGTTTAAAGTGGTCTGGGTCAAAACATGCTTATTCAACATTCTTGTGTACAAGAGTAAATAGTCTGCTGAACCACCCTTGCACAAATATTTCAATAATGGGTTATGCACATATAAGACAAAAAACAGCATAGCACTTATTTAAAACTCTTTATGAAAAGTGGGAAAATGTATCCACCTTATTCTTAACACAGCCATTTGTAACTTGAATGTGCGAAATATTATCCAGAGTCACTGACTTCCAGTTATTTTAGCTGTGCAAAAACAGCCATGCTGCTTGATATTGCAAATTATTCTTAATTTAATTTATTATGATAATCAGAAACACTACCATTTACTGCACATTGTTATTCTTCAAGTTATTTACCTTCAGTGGCTAATGAATCAGACGCCACAGAAAATACTTCCGCTGTGCAATATAAGGATGGATACATTTTTCCACTTTTCATCAAGAGTTTTAAATAATAGTTATTCACCTATTTGTGAAATGAAAGCATGCGCGCTATTGATCTAGCATGAGAGGAACACCAGACATCTTCACCTCTCTACCCATTCTTCATCAAAGAATAGCCGAGGGCCTTTGCTTGATTAGTTTGTTACCTTCAGGTCCAAAAGCAGCGTCATTTTATTTCGGTTTACTCCACGGACACATACATGCTGGATTTGGTGATGATCGGTGGCTATACTGAATGCTCCCTATTCAGTCATTTCGCCCTTAGTGGTGATTTTGGCCCGAACCCAGGGCTGTACCTTCAGTAAGTATTACTCAAATATTTACTCTGCTGCTATATTGAGATGGAACCAGGCAAAGATGATTTAATGGGCTCACCAAAGAGTCTGCCTCGGTGCCAACAATCCTCCATTCTGGTGGTCTGTTCAATCCTCAGAGTTCAGATAGTAACGGATGGTTTTATCGCCCTGAGACATCATGATTCAACAGCAACACTGACACACCTTCAGCTAGTGTTGGATTGTGGGTATAAGGAAAGCAGCCTGTGGAGTAAAACCTGATGATAATAGCAGATGACTGAATTTGGGATTTCAGTACTGAAATTCATTAACACCTTAATTAGTTTGGATGTCATTATATTGATGTGTAATTTTAAGAAAATGGATTAAGCATTTGGGTCATTTTGTTTTGAACCGGTCACTGATTTAATAAGATGCTCATTTGGGTCAGAAATGAAAGCTTAAAGGCTGGATCCAACATATATATTTACTCGACTGTTTGCTGACCATTCCTCAAACAACTGACCCTGTGCAAATGACCTTATGCAAGACAGTTTAAACACCTGGGAAGTTTTTCTCGTTTCCCTCAAATGTCGTCTTTCAACCCAGACTTAATTTGGACGACAAATAAAAGTATTTTTCCTCATCTTGACATTTAGAAAAGCATGAAAAGGAAAAAAAAAGAAAAGCCTGTGTTTTTATTTAGGCATGCAAATCTCCACTAAATATAAGCTTAGGGGAATTTCTCGCTTTGGTTAACTTCTGCCTTTACCTCAAGCAAGTTGTTGAATCTGACCAGCTCATGTCTCACAAAATATTATAGTTCCTGTAATAAAACCCAGCTTTTCAAGAGTTCACAGTTTCATGCATAATTGACACATTTGATGTTAGCATTACTAGGCTTCACTGGTAGGGAAACAATGGCTGAAGGACATTTTCTAAATTTAGACAGACGTTACTCAGCAAGCACAAAACGCTTTCACAACATTGCATTTTGGTTTCAATCAGGTCCCGTCACAGCACAATGTTTTAAAAAGTTGTCTGCAAACCACACCGTAAAATTTAAATAATACATTTACATTTATTATATTGTGTTACAAATTTGACAACATTGTATTTTGGTTTCAATCAGGTACAGTCTACAAATTACAAATGTAAAAATCATAAAACAATATATATATATATATATATATATATATATATATATATATATATATATATATATATATATATATATATATATATATATATATATATATATATATATATATATATATACTTGGCAGACATGTTTATCTAAAAACAAAAACTTACAAATATAAATAAGTATAAATAATGTGGCCAATACCTTTGAGAAATGTTGGAAGTAAATGTAGTAACCAGCATTTACCAAATGGGAAGTAACCATCCCTCATTCATTTTTGTGATATTTGTCACTGATTTTTAATATATAATAAATGTTTTGTTATCGACTACAACCTCAAAGTATAGACATACTGTATGTTTATTACGCACATAGAATAAACGTTATCCCAACCTCTTCACTTCATATTTACGATACAGCTCAACTGGACTTGACAATCAAAATACTATGACAGCGCTCCTGAACCTGAGCACCTTTCCTTCTCTCACTACAGTTTGTGTAATGTCTTTCTTTCTTTGATGGGAAAGATTTGAGTATGGATCTGATATTCTCGAATTGCTTGCTTTGGAAGTGCGAGGGCAAACCTTGGAAGCCTGCAGACTCCTGATGCAGTGTTCATTTGAAAAGAACCTTCCATTATTGCTAACCTTTCAAGGAAATGTGTTATTTTATTCCTTTTAATATTTTCTCTGTTTTACGATTACTCTTACATGTGTGGTCAATAAGGCAGAATATGCTTCTGTGAAAATCTCCAGTAAGGCCTGTAATAGGACGAAATTACACCTAGTTCTTGGGTGGTCATAATGAGGACCACTTGACTTTTAAAATAATCTTTACAGGTCTCAGTAATTTGGTCATCCTCAACAGTAATGTTTGTAGTAAAGGTAAGGGAGCAGTAACACTTCCACTGCTCTCCTATAAAAACTTTATACACTTTATTGGATTGTGGATTTGAAAACCTTATTTGTTAACGTAATCTGTTTAACACTGGAATTATTTGGGTGTTTCTTGAACTATGAGCGATTTTGGCCCTTTCAGAAAATAGCAGTGTTTATTTACACTAAGTGCAAATAGCACACCGTGTTGGCAGAGGCACTAACTCCGCTCACAAATGTGTGGTTAGATTAGTCAGTATTACAAAAGACACCACCTAAACAACAGATCCAGTGGTGCAGGTGGTAAAATGAGTGGCAGTGCCTTTTTGACACAACTGACCCAAGTTCGAATCCACCTTTTGCCAAACTTTTCCCTTTTCACATCACATATCAGATCGAAAAGGCATTTATTTTCAATAAAATCAAGGAAATAATTGAAAAGTGTCAAATAAAGCGCTTCAGTTAGGGTTAGGCTGAGGTTTAGGGAAGGCTTTTTGTATAAAACAATTTTGCCCAATAAAGTGGCATTCATTTAAAAATTTTTATAAAAATGATCATTTAGACTCTAGTCTATTATTGCATTTTGCTTTTATAATGTACCACGATAATGAGGTGCAAATATCTGTCACTTGCACTAAGTAGTTTAAATAGCATCTAACTTATTGCAAAGAAAATACTGCTATTTTTATATAGCGTAAATGAAATATATCGATATTTGCATTTTGTGTAATTTGCACTAGTTCAATTTGTCAACAATATCTCCATATGCATACAATGCCTAATCATTTTTATTTTAAGTATTTTCACCACATCTCAAATTGTGTGTATTTTTTACTAGCATTCTGGTGGAAATTACATTTATGGAATAAAATGTCTACTTGATTTCTCTTGCCAAGTCTAATGTAATAGCTAAAACTGTATGTATCTTAAACGCAATGAAGCTATTTTCATAATTTGACAAAACAATATACAAAATTATAATAATATTTTGGAAAGAAGTATTTTTTTTTTAAATTAAAGTTCAGATTTTGGGTTGTAGGGGAAATAAGGCCACAATTATGGGATAAAATGCATGTTAAAAATGAATGATTTCATACAATATAAAATCTCGTCAAATATAAAGTTCATATAATAAACATGGTAAAAGTTTTTTTTTTTTTAATTATGATTAGTTTTATGATGAATATTAATATTTTTGTAAGGTGTAAAAACAATAAAATCTATGCAAATAATTAAAATCTATAGACTTAATGTGACCTTCATATCATAAAACAAACAAACAAACAACAACAACAACAAAAAAAACCTGCATAAATTCAACCCCAAGTGACCAAAGTTGAAGAAACACCCATTTATTTTCAAAATCACCCCCCCCCACCTCCATATCCACATAACCAAATAAAGACTACAAAAATCTTATTTTTCTGGAAAAGAGTTGCACTCACACTATGAAGCACTTGTTTTGTTTACGCAGTGCTAATGGACTAGCGAATCAAGCTAATGAGGTTCTCACTGCAAACTTGAGTGGCACTAATAACTAGAGATGTTCCGATACCCTTTTTCTCTTCCCGATACCGATTCCGATACCTGGGCTCAGGGTATCGGCCGATACCGAGTACTGATCCGATACCTGGGTGTATATCTGTATATACAGCTGTATATACTACTAGCCCTGTGTAAATTGCTAGAATTTTTTTATGGTGTGCTTCAGACAGATCCCTCAATAAAACATGAACAAATACATGGTGAACTACTGTATTTATTACAGTATTTTTATTATCTAACATGAATTTGACAGTATTATTTATTTTCTTATGCAAAAAAGAACTTCAAATGCAGCCAAAAATCTAACACCGCAAACTAAAAAAGGTATTTAAGTTTTACAATATAACTGTATAAAAAAACTGCAACAAATAAGTCTAGGAATATAAAAAAAGATCTATTAATCAGATAATCTCTAACAAGTAAAAAACAAGTAAAAAAACAAGCAACCATCTAGGCATAATTATTATTATTATAGAGATGTATTATTATTACTGTAGGCTACAACAGTAGCTTTATATATTGTCAATTTACTCATGTAAACCAAACATTTATTTTAATGGGCTGCCATGAAGATCTTTGAGTGTCTGTGTTTATGATATGACAGTATTCTTAAATGAAACGGTAAATTCTCATGAAGTGACGGTTTATGCGTTCGTGTCCTCATGACACACAGCAGAGACTACAAAACAGCGAGCTCTCGCGCATCTGTGCCAGTCACCCACAGAGATGTAGATTTTGCGGGAGTAATATTTAAATAGTATTTTGCAGTTTAATATTCACAGACACTGGTATATATTCGGCTACTGTCTGGAGCCCTGCGTTTTGACTTACACAGAAGCGACTGAACGCAGTTGCCGGTACTGAATATACTCGAGAGTCTGTAACTACCGGTACTACAGAGACATACTGCTAACCACTGATCTATAATATAGTAGCGGCTTCACTGTCTTTTGGCAGTTTAGAATGTGATGAGTGATCCAGTCATATATAGATAAGGGCTGCTAACGCGTTTTCATTTCTTCTTCGCTGCTCTAAACAGGGGTTGCTTGTGGCAACACAGCACAACTTCCTGTGTTTTCAATGCATTTTGAGCAGCGAAGAAGAACCGTGCAGCGGTTAGGCAAAGCTTGCGGTCATAACTAGGTCTTTTTTAAGAAAATGGTATCGGATCGGTATATGGGTTCATGTACTCGCCGATGCCGATGCCAGAATTTGTTGTGGTATCGGAGATATTTCCGATACTAGTATCGGAATCGGAACAACTCTACTAATAACATTAATGTGAATCTACAGATTTGTTGGTTTTGTGGTAAATCAAATCTTGAATTGATCAGTAAACACTCTGGGTAATGTGGTCACTAAGACTGAATTAGAGAGATGGAGAGATTGAAAGGGAACTGGAAGGAGGAAGCTTATTTCCTTCTCTGATCGATATATATGATTCTGTCTTTCCTCTAGTCGCTGTCCAGTTACTCTACTAAAAAGGCTTACACAACCTGATATCCTTCATACAAACAAACAAGCAGAGCAGACTACACTTTAGTCAGGAAAGACAGTGCAATTCATTTGACATGCATGAAGTATGTGATGGAAGTACAGTCCATTTATTATGCTGTACAACAGATAACGGAGAATCAAACTGACCGGACATTTAAAATGCATCTTTTGTCAAAAGAATGTGTAAAAATCCAAGCCAAGGTGAAGTCTAAGGTCAGTAAAATTATAATATATATATATATAATTTTTGTTATGTACTCAAGAATGCATTAAATTACTCAAAAGAAACAGTAAAACATTTATACTGTTAAAAAGTTTTTCATTTCAAATAAATGTTGTTTTGAACTTTCTATTCATAAAAGAATCCTGAAGAAATGTATCAGATTCCACAAACACATCAAGCATCACAACTCTCTTCATAATTAATAATAATAAGAAATAGTCTTTGAGCAGCAAATCAGCTTATTCGAATGAGTTCTGAAAGATCATGTGACTCTGAAAACTGGAGTAATGATGCTGAAAATCAGAATCAGAAAATCATGCTAGATCAATTCAGATTTGCATCACAGAAATGAATTACATTTCAATATATCTTCAAAACAGAAAACAGATTTTTATAATATTTTTGTACTGCTGGGACAGCTGTGGCCTAATAGTTAAAGGCTTGGACTAGTTACCTGAAGGTTGCCGGTATGAGGCTTGGTGCTGGCAGGTGTTGTAGGTGGGGGAGAGTGAATAAACAGCCCTCTCTTCCACCCTCAATACCCATGGCTGAAGTACCCTTGAGCAAGGCACCTCCAGTTGGTCCTCAGGTGCTGGATAGCTGCCTACTGTTCATGGTGTGTTCACTTCTCACTGCTGTGTGTGTGCACTTGGATGGGTTAAATGCAGAGCACCAATTCTGAGTATGGGTTACCATACTTGGCAAATGTCACGACTTTCACGGTCACTGTTTTTGTGTTCAAATAAATGCAATCTTGCACTGTAAAAAATTTCCTGTAGAAATTACAGTAACTTACTGGCAGCAGTTTGCCAGTAACTTACTGTAAATTAAACTTACAGTAATAATACTGTATTCATATTTACAGTACCATTTAACTTGCTGTAAATGTATTTGCAGTAATATATTTTTTTACTGTAAAACACAATTGTTTTTTTTCTCCTTTTATATATTTTAATACAATAAAATATTACTTTACACTGTGAAATTTACTGTAATTGGTTCACTTTTATTATGTATTGTAAAACTTTACAAATTATTGTATTTCAACAGGTCTCATGTCTCAGTAGTAAAAACTATAAAAAGAAACAAAAGACTGTTTAACTTCTTTTATTGGTTTAATAGTTAAATTGTAATACTTGAAATAACATTTTAATATTCTTGCAGATTGTACTTTCAGTTTTCCAAAAACTTGAATACATTTCATTACATACATGATACATACATAAAAGTTTCATATTAAGAGCATTTTAAAACAACAGACATGAACAGATTCAGTCATAAGAACAATCTTAAAAATTTACTAATTCAGAAAACTCCAGTGTAGAATGTATTTGCTCTTAGTAGCTTAATAGTTTTGCCAGCTGAAATCCAGAAACTCCTTAAAGGGATAGTTCACCCAAAAATCTGAATTAGGTCATTAATAACTCACCCTCATGTCGTTCCAAACCCGTGAGACTTCCGTTTATCTTCAGAACACAGTTTAAGATATTTTAGATTTAGTCCGAGAGCTCTCAGTCCCTCCACTGAAGCTGTGTGTACGGTATACTGTCCATGTCCAGAAAGGTAAGAAAAACATCATCAAAGTAGTCCATGTGACATCAGAGGGTCGGTTAGAATTTTTTGAAGCGTCGAAAATACATTTTGGTCCAAAAATAGCAAAAACTACGACTTTATTCAGCATTGTCTTCTCTAGAGTTGGGGTACTCGAACTTGGACTCGGACTCGAGTCCGGACTCGAGTTCAATTTTGAATGAACTCGGACTTGTCACGCACTCGGGTGAATTTGTACTCGGACTTGACACGGACTTGAACATTTTGGACTCGGAAAATATTCCGAGTTCAGTCGAGTCCACGTCATGTGTAACAATAAAACCAGCATAAAATTGAAATGATAAATTAATGAATGTCTCCCCTTCTGTTATTTTACTGCACCACACCGGCAGGCAGAAGTCTCATGCTTGCAGACGAAACACACGCACCACTCACTGGATATCAATGTGGATTAGTGATAGGGAAGTTCGATTCTTTACCGCGAACCGGTTCTTTCGGACGGTTTGATTCAATAAACCCGTTGAAAAAAAAAACAGTTCACCGGATACATAATCCATTGCGATGTATTTGTTATTAAATTAACTTACCATCGTCAGATTGCCCTTCATTCAAGCCCTCGGTTTACCCGCACTCATTACATTAGCACAAAATCAGTTCAGAATCAATCACCAAAAGAATCAGTTCGGTTCAGACGCGCTGTGAGTCAGTCGGCTTCATGCTGAATTCACGAATGCGCAGTATCATCAGCTCCTCGGTTCTCGAATCGGACGCGTCCGAAAGAAACGGTTTTCGGTTCAGTGTGCTGATGATCTGAAAACTGATACAACCGGTTCTTGACTCGAGAACGAGAATCGCTCAAAACCCGGGTAGGAAAATCTGACTGGGTAGTATAAAATGTCAGGACACCGGCACATGCTGCAGTTCAGTATCATCAGCTGCTCTACTCGTGTTCATGTTCTGTTTACTACAAACTCAGTTTGTGAATCTGTCATCATTAACTATAAATACAGTACAGATATTCCATAAATCATCCCTTATTCATATTAAACATGGAGTCTTTAGAGTCTTAATTATTGTCCAACTTCCCTGAAAACCCCTTTGGCCCATATACATAATCTACAATATACAAATTAGAAACATGTAGCCCCTATCTTAACAAAAAACGTGTGTATATATATACGGTTCTCAAATCGGACGCCTCCGAAAGAAACGGTTTTCGGTTCAGTGTACTGGTGATCCGAAAACAGATGCAACCGAGTACCAAAGACAGCAGCAGCAACCAACAGATGCTGCACAGCTCAGCATTGCAGGATTTGCAAGACCAGACCTGACCAAACAGCAATGCAACTCTATGATGCAAGTTCTCCAAGACAACAAGAAATTCATAATGTCATCATTAAGGATCTCCTCATTGGCTGCACTTTACCTCTGTCAAATGTGGGGGAGAGGCATTAAATAACTGAAATGTCATCTTTAACTGGAGGACAATATAGTGTGATACAATAATAAAATAGGTTCATTTGTATTTTCATGCACTTGTAATACAATAAAACCTTTGAAACCTTTTTTGATAGGAAACTAGTTCTGTTGACATAAAATAAAAATGTTCAATGGCAATGACTAGATGTAACAGTGGTATTTTTTTATTACATTTTTATATTGCCATTGGTTTAATGGGTTGAAAGGTTAAAATATTAATAGAATGTAAAAATTTACAATACCAATTTATAATCTTTTTAATTTAATTAATTTCTGGACTCAGGCGGACTCGACTCGGACTCGGCCTTTAAGAACTCGGACTTGAGTCCAACTCGGCCCCTTTTGGACTCGGACTCGGACTTGGACTCGATGTTTGTGGACTTGGTCTTGACTCGTACTCGACAAAGGTGGACTCGGACCCAATTCTAGTCTTCTCTTCCGGGTCTGTTGTGAGACAGTTCAAAACAAAGCAGTTTGTGATATCCAGTTCATGAATCATTCGATATAACCGAATCTTTTTGAACCAGTTCACCAAATCAAACTGAATCGTTTTATACTGTTCGCTCTCCAGTACGCATTAATTGACAAATTACTTAAGCTGTTAACTTTTTTAATGTGGCTGACTCGTGAACTAGTCAGTATTTTGTTCGTTATCTGGCTCAGCTCGGTGTTCATCTTCAGTTCTCTCCTCACAGCAGTTCAGTCAGTGTACTTTTTGAGTAAATGAATTACTCTGGGATATTGGTTTGTTTGAACTCAGAAGTGTCAGCCACATTCAAAAAAGTTAACAGTTTAAGTAATTTGTGGATTAATGCGTATTGGAGATGCGAACCGTTTAAAACGATTCAGTTTGATTTGGTGAACTGGTTCAAAAGGATCCAATTACATGGAGTGATTCGTTCGCGAACCGGATATCACAAACTGCTTTGTTTTGAACTCTCTCTCACAACAGACACGGAAGAGAAGACAATGCTGAATAAAGTCATAGTTTTTGCTATTTTTGGACCAAAACGTATTTTCGATGCTTCAAAAAATTCTAACTGATCCTCTGATGTCACATGGACTACTTTGATGATGTTTTTCTTACCTTTCTGGACATGGACAGCAGACCGAACACACAGCTTCAATGGAGGGACAGAGGAGATAAATGGAGGTCTCACGGGTTTGGAACGACATGAAGGTGAGTTATTAATGGGTGAATACATTTTTTTGGTGAACTATCCCTTTAATGAAGGAGGATACATGAGGGTTCAGACCAGAGTTCTTCCTTTGCACCATCTTCCCACTTCTTTTGATGACGTGGAACTTTGAGGAGCACTTGCTGTTGTCAGGGTTATCATTTAACCTTTACATAACAGAAAAAAAAGTTAGATCGTTTGATGTGAAAAATGTCTAACAAAACAACCAAATACTCACAACACAACCAAATACAGAAATGCACTGCAAATGGCACAGAACACAACGGAAATATTTCCAGGGGACCCAATATGTGACGAACCCGGATGGAGCATGTTTAGTACTCAACGTCTACTTTTGTTTTCTTGCAAAAAATACAGAGATTACATATTTATGACATACAACTTTATATACAATATAAAAAATGTAAAAAGAACATTAGGGTGAGATATTAATCTATACATTAGTAACATTGTAAAAAAAAATTGTAATGTTATGTTTAAATAAGTTTCATAGGTAAGAAATGTAAGGTCATATAGGGTCCAACGATGAAACAGCTAATTTTAAAGTTGAGACACACACAGATAAATAAAGCATATTACGAAAACTTTTTTTGTATAAAATGTATTTATTTGCAACAGTTATGTTAACAGCAATAATAAGACATTTATGTCCTAAGAACAGCTATTAAGCTGGTAGACACCATGCTGCTTTGTCACGAGAACATCCCAGGTTAAAATAATGAGGAAATTACGTTGGCTAAATCAGAAATCGCCCCCTTAACACTCATTCACTCATTTCTACATTAGTCCACTAATACGGTTCACTTGAAGCTGTGATTGAATTCGGACAGCCGTTGATCGCGCATTGGATGTACACAGTCGGGTTCGTCACTTACTGGGGTCCCCTGAAAACATTTCCATTGTGTTCTGTGCCATTTGCGGCGCATTTTCGCGAAGGAGATTATGTTATTCTCCCGATGCTGGTGTACAGAACAAATGTTACATTTGAAGTACACATATTTTTCTCTTGGTTGTTTAGTTTCCTTAACTTTATGTGTTTGCGGTAACGTTAAATGTGAGGGGGCGGAGAGGCTTCGGAAAGTGTATGAGCATTCAGGAACTGCACACGAAAACCTTAAATTCGCCGTGTTTTTATGCCCTTTGGCATGATTAATAAACGCGTATAATGTCTCCACAGAGACGCCAGTGTTTGCACACGACACGAACATTGCGGGTTTACTCTAGCACTACAAGCATGACGTGCATTTATATGGGGTAATCAGTTAACAGCAAGCGATAATAGCGGGAAAAAATCTGACTGACTTTAAGCTAAATCCACGAAAGCTTTGATGTTCGGCTAACAGTTGACATGAACACTCACCAGCTCCTGGAGTGGTCAAACCCAAGGCAGAGACCCGTGAATGTCCATATTTTGACGGTGAAACGTTCAGAAAAGGGAAAGAAATATGAATGTTTGCACAGAGTCACCACAACTCTCTCTAGCTCTCTTCACAGCATAAATGTGAGGTGACTGCGCGCCATACAGTGGCAGCGTTTTTTTTATTTATATTTTTGTTTTAATTAAACCAAAGATATAATATATTTAAAGTAAAAGAAGTAATATTTGTACCCACCTTTGCATCTGACTGGTTCTTTTCGCATCTGTGTGTCTTGTTTTCTTCTTTCTCCAAGTGGGAAATAAAACTTGATCTGTGATTGGTCAGGTTTCGCGCTCATTTTTTCTTTACTGTATTTAGATTTACAGTAAATTAAAAATACTGTAATTTAGTGTCGCCAAGAGGGTATTCCCCAAAATGTAACTTTAAAATACAGTAATATGCTGTATAACTGTCCTACAGTAAATTACAGTTCATTTTACAGTTAAATACTGTTAAATTTACAGACATTTCTAACAGTGTGGTAATCAAGAGACTTCTTTCAAAAATATTTAAAAAATTGCACCCAACACTTTTGACCGGTATCTAACCAGTGATGAGATAATAATGGTCTAGCAGAACTTAACTAGTGTTTCCCAACCAATACTTTAAACATCCATGTCAGTATCAGAAATGTGGATATAAATAAACATAAATAGAAGTTTCCCTTCACTAAAAATTTCTAAATTTAATCTACACATCCAACCATATGCAAAGCATGCTGAGAACTAACAATCACATCTAAAATAAAACTGCAAAATTAAGCTAATTCTCTTAAAACATAAAGGTAGCCTTCTTTCCTTCTTTATATTATTATTTTTCTTTCATTTCCTCAATTCAATCGCCAAAACACTGAATCACAGTTTTTATTTTAATTAAATATACACAATATTTTTAATTATCACCTTATTTTTTTTTTAATGAAAATTACAAGACCCATGGTTTATTTTTATTTATTTATTTTTTTACAGTGAAATCAAAACACTAGCACAAAATGCATGCGCTTTTCTGCTTGGTGTGTGAATGTCGTCTGGGTTCTCTTTGTCCTCAGAGGAAGTTTTAAGTGGGTGGTTTGAAGACCGACTGTGGTGCAGATATATTTCTGGTTTTGCTGTGGGTTGGACACTCCCAAGAACCTCACCAGAAGTATGCAGATCAAGGCCGTGCTATAGAGCAGACGATTAACAGCATTAAACCATGACCTATTGAGGTCGGTCTTTTTCCTCTTGCTTGGAAGTAATCTAATGGTGGTATTAATTGAGTTTTTTCTCGTCGCTTGAAATAAGAACCTCTTCCTTTTTTAATCACATTTTAGTTCAGCTGAATGGACTGACATAGCATGCTTGGCTAAACAGTAAATGAAGTTCAAATTCCAAAATGCCGTTGGAAGTGGGCAGAAAAACATTAAAATGCCATTTATATGCATTTTATGCATTGCAAACCGTGACCATATCCTGTTATTGAAGGGATGGCAGCTCTGCTGCGTTGTGACAGCGTAAACTCATATGGTACGCGATGCCCTGCTGGAACTGGCAATGCATGTTTAGTCATACATTAGGAAGAGGGATTTTTTTAAGTGCTATCTGATGCTTGGGGTGGAGAGTGTGGACACAGTGGGCTTTTTTAGGCATGCCTTAGAATGGACGCACAATAATTTGACCATTTACTGTGGTTGTGTGATGGTGTATTGCCACTGTTATATTGGTTTGGAATGTACTATTCTATTTTTGGGTGGGCTTTACTCAAGAGTTGGGTTTTCAACTACTTATATCTGCAGATCATATCCAAGGCCTCTTGGATTTCAACAAGTCCAGTGTAAAATATAAATCAAGCCGTTTACATTTTCTAAAGGAATTTTAAATACATCTTTTGCTCTTTTTTCTCCACATTCGCAGGCTATGCCAAAGAAAAACAGCATGCCGTGCAGCACTGATGTCTGTTTTTAATATTAACAGGCATGAGTTTGATATTCTGAAACATAGCAAAATAAGCAGTATTTCTATATAACTGGAGCCGGCTGGTGAAGCGAACAAAATAACCCGTTCACATCCACCACTAGGAGCTATCTGTGTTTATTTATCTGGACAGAGCATATCTATGGTGTTTCAACGTTAACTGACAGCCTTCAAAATATTTAATAGAAAGGCACCAAACAGGAGAAACTTCAAAAGGCCTCCATCGTCACAAATACTAGCCTAGATTATTATTGTCAGGCTGTTAGCTTATATCAATCATATCAAACTAAAGAATTATAGGGGAAAATTAATAAAATACAGAATGTTGTGGTGGCAATGCTTTGGCATTTTCTCCCAGAATACATCAAAATAAAATTTATATAAAATAAATAAATTAAAATGAAATAAGAACACAAAATAAAATAAAACTACACTACAAAATTTAACAAAATAAAATAAAATATACAAAAAAAAAAATACTAATACTATTTAAAAAATATTAAAACAAATAATAATAATGTTTTTTTTTTCATGTGAATTCATCATTATGGTGATTAGTGTTGAATAGTTGGGATCCTGGGTCTTATTTATAAGCTTAGCTTTATGATTGATTTGTATCTTATATTTAAAAAAAAAAGTTTAAAGTAAACTTTAACCAAACACTCACAGAAATCGACTCTCAGGTTGAACATTATAAAACCATCAACAAATGAAAATAAAGCAGCAATATCAAAATGCCTGAAGTGAATGTAACTTACTGAATTCATGCCTTCGAAACTGTCTGAATCTGGAACAGGGTGAAAATAACAAATGAAGATAAGGTGATGACATGCTTTGATTTGGACCATAGACATTTGCACAGGAAGCTTTTTAATGAGGTGAAGCGTTCATATGCTGAAAGCCCCATAATCATATTAGTCCATTAATAATAATGCGAAGTGAGAGCACAGCGGTTCAAAGAGCCAATGTCATTGCGGAGAGACTGTGGGTCCGGTCTGGCAGTTCTGCTTTGTTTGTTGTGCTCGTTTCTGTCAAGTCATTGGAAATACGGCATCAGCCAACTGTTCGGCGTCTTGTTCGTACTGTGGCTGCACTCCTGATCAGTGTCACTTTAATTGCAACCGAATCTATCTGGCTTCATGGAACTAATTTAAATGTGTATAATTTTGTATTTCTAAAAACTATGTCATCCCAAATATGTAAATGTTTAAGAGGCAGCCATCTCTGCTTGGCTCTGAGGAATATGGCTTCAATAAACTTGAGTGTCAAGCATGCTTGATTTATTTGAAGTGGAGGGGAAGACTTTAATATGAGGCACATGTTTTCAATAGATAGCTGACGTTTGAACCGATAAATCACCAGAAGATGTAGAACAGCAATGCAGCAGGCAGCCAGTGATTTGTAAGTAATATAGGGCAGGCATACAATACTCTACTTCAGATGATTCACATGCAATTTTTTCCTGTTGGCTACAATTTAGACTGCATGCAATCCGGACAATAATTACGGAGCGCACTGGATAGAGATCCCTGGAGACAGCAAGCTTTTGTCTGATTATGATGGCAAAGGAACAATAACTATAGCAGATCAATAAGTGATTTTCTACTCAACAAAATGTCCAATGCTGCTGTCTTCACATGTATTATCAATGGATGAAGGGGTCGTAAAACAAATGACAAATTAATTTATATATATATATATATATATATATATATATATATATATATATATATATATATATATATATATATATATATATATATATATATATATATATATATATATATATATATATATATATATTAATTTGACATTTGTTATTATTATTTTTTTTTCCAGGTCAGTATAATTAAAAGCAATTTAAGAATAGATAAATTAGCTTAATTACTTAGGTGAGCTGCATTGTTATTATAGCTAACTAAAACTAAAATCAAACAACCATTTTTGCTACTTGAAATAAATTCAGGTTAAAGCTGAATATATATATATATATATATATATATATATATATATATATATATATATATATATATATATATATATATATATATTCAAGATTTTTATTCATCACATACACAATTATATAGAGCATATATAAAATAATAATCAGTTTGTCAGCCTGTTTTAAAATAGCCATAATTCTTTAGGTGGTGTGCCTTTTAAATCAAATCAATGTCATCAGCTTGCTCTCATAAATACAGTACAGACTATAAACAGGCCTTTGCATTTTCTGTGCTGTTCTCGGCTTCTTGTGTTTCACTGCAAGACAAACGAATGATTGTAGTCAAAGCCTGTTTGTGCATAGTTGTGCCAGATCAAAAGCCGCACAGACTAACAAATGGAGAAATTCACAAAACTGTTATGAATTACGGGGCTTTCCTCCATAGACAAAACACTGGCAACGACTCCAGAACTCTGTGAGGCTTACCACTCACTAACTACTACAAAAATCTGCCAAACAACACCATTTATTGATAAAAAGTCTTTCTGCAGAATCATGCATTGAAGGCACAACAGCAGACTTGGCCTATGATTAATATGCTTTACGAACACAAATTATAGCTTACAAGTGTTTTTCACTGGCATCTCGGCCCTCCAGACCACTATGGTCCAGATACAACATTGAGCTTGATGCCTTGATTAAAATTATAGTGTGCATTTGAAACGAAAAACTGCATCATCTATTGATAAAATCCCTCAGCAAACAAATACATCCAAAACATCTCTGTTGCTGAGCAGTTCAGCATAACACATCCAACGTTCACAGATTGATCTATAAACCAGAGTGGGAGGGTTTGTGTATGTGAAGCATCAAAAGAAACAGTCTCAGAACACCATATGTACTCAATGTCGAACGCCCAACTTGATGTGTGAACAGCCAGAGGCCATAACATATGGAGATCCTCTGTATATTCAGCTTTATAGACATGCAACAAAATGTTGATTTACTCATCTTAAAGGGATAGTTACTCTTTCTTGTGTCATTCCAAATGTTCTTTATTTTCTTTAAACATTGTTTAATTTTTGTTTTGTAACAACTGCATCATCTTATTGTTTGACATGCAGGTGAATAAATAATGACAGAATTTTTATTTTTGGGTTCTATGCAAAATCTAAGATTGCCTTACTGCAAAGTTCAAACTGTATCAGAATGTTAAAAATGGCTTCTATAGTCCATTTAAACATTTAGTCAGTGCAGTGGTTCTCAATCAGAGGTGCAGGGCCTGTAGGGTTCCTCAGTAAACCTCCAAGAACAAGCCAAAAAAAACTAATAATAATTATATATTTCAAATTTATATTAAATTATAAAATTATATATTTCATATTTCAAAGTCTATTGCCATTTTTTTAATTAATATACATTCTTATAGTTTTGCAAAGCCCTAAAATGTTTAATCAGGGAGAAATTGTGGGTATAATATATATATATATATATATATATATATATATATATATATATATATATATATATATATATATATATATATATATATATATATATATATATATATATACACACACACATACATACATATATATATATATATATATATATATATATATATATATATATATACACACACACACACACACACACACACACACACACACACACACACACACACACACACATATATATATATATATATATATATATATATATATATATATATATATATATATATATATATATATAGCCATTTTTTTAATGAATATACATTCTTATAGTTTTGCAAAGCACTAAAATGTTTAATCAGGGAGAAATTGTGGGTATTATATATATATATGTGTATATATATATATATATATATATATGTATATATATGTATATATATATATATATATATATATATATATATATATATATATATATATATATATATATATATATATATATATATATATATATATACATATTTATTATTATTATTTTTTTCTGTGCAGTAAAGAAAATAATTAATAAATAAGAAAAAAATTTATGAAAATAAATTTAGGATTAAATAACCTCTAATTCATACAGAGCTCTAAAGGGACATGGGAAAATATGTGGTGGGAGGAAAAAATATTTTAAAATCTTAGTAAAACTTTTTCATTCTTTCGCAAAGATAATTGTGTTTGCTCGCAAAACTTTTGCATCCCCTAGGCAAACATTTCCTTTTAACTTTACAGCTTGCAGTGGTTCATACAGCTCTGTACAGTATGTTCACACTGGAGTGGTTCATAGAGTTTTAAGACAGTGTTATAAAAGGCTGAATATGGTATACAGTTTATTAATAAAATAAGCTACATACAGGAAAGCAGATAAGCACAGAATATGAACAGAAAGTGTTAAATTGCACATTAAGCGTTTCCTCCCATAGAAGCCGTTATAAGCCATTATAAGCCGCTTAATGAAGACGGTGATAAAAAAAAGTCCAAATATGCTATAGAAATGATAAAAAATATAAACTGTGTACATGCAAGCACATGAGCCCAGAATATGAACACGCTAAATTACATGATAAACATTTTCGCAATTTTCGAGAGAATGCAAAAGATTTGAAAATTACTTTTTCCTCCTACCCCATTTGTTTTTGCCACCACCACATCCCTTTAGGGGCTTAATAAATTTAGGATTAAACACTTTTATTTTATTAATTTATTAATTTTAAAATGTTTTACCATAGACTTCATCAGTTGTTTTTAATTTACTGGAAAATGATTATATATATATATATATATATATATATTAAGAGTGTCAAGTCTTGAATGTTTCTGTGGACAGTGGGGAACCAAAAGGTGTAGGACTACTACTTTAATGTGAACTGGACTGTGCATGAAGAAAACATAATTTTATATGTTCCACAAAAAAAGCTTCCAATTAGATTAAAAAAGGTTTTACAGCCTATTAAAGTTCCACATAAATGTTTGATTCTCTAGTTATTTAGAAAAAAAATGTTATGGTGCTTTACAGAACCCAGAAACCAGTAAGATGCTCTGAAAAACCTTTCTTATATCTAAAGTACATTAGGGCCTAACTTAAATCAAAGAAGAGCTTAAAAAGAGCAAAAACATATTCTTGATTACAATAAAGTTCTGTCCTGATGCTGTAAAGAACCAGTGAACAACTATTATTTCCAAGAACATTCTCACTCATATGGAAATAAATGTAAACTGAATCCAGGTTTTGCTGCCAGTGTTTGGAGTAGTGAAACACATACTCAGATTTACAGCATGTTCAGTTGTTCCACACACACCCTTGATGGTTTGAACATGACCACCAGCTGAGTTATGTAGCCCTAAAACGGGCTAGCATTGGTTTTAAAGGCGGCAATGTATATTTTGATGCTCATTTCTCCTGAAATGCTTCACCTCACAGTGAAGAGAAGCGAGTCAGACCGTTTCTATGGTTTTCCACTTCTGTGTTTCTGCACGGTCACCACTTCTGTGTTTATCCTAATTGGCTCATATTGTGTCTCTCCTGCATCCTGAAAGACATATCTCATAATGTTTGACTCTGTAAAATGGTCTGAAGTGTTTGATTATTAAGACCGTTTTGAGTGGAGAGGGAAAGTCACTGGAAAAGGCCAGAAACGGAGGATAAACATGACCATACTGGTGCCATAGCACACCAATGAATCTGACTGCTGGGCAGTGTGTGGGTGGCGTGCATGGTTAATTTCCTCACCTGTGTGTGGGTGTTTCCTTAACCAAGAAGCTAACCAAAAAAATAAAAATAACCTACTCATAAGGATAACAAATGTATGTCTGAAAAACTTGCATGCTTTTCCGGCGGTCTGCCTTATTTCATTACTCTTAATTCGAATTCCTCCACAAGTTTCAATTTTAACTCAGAATAGATTCAACTAGTTGTATTTAATTTTTCTTGTGTCCTTTTTTATTCCCTGAGAAATGGGAATCGTTTTCCTCAATGCACTTTTTATTTGGTGCACCGTAAAGAACGTCTTAGATCTTAACATGTTTTTATAGGTCAAAAAAACATTCTCAATTAACTCTTCCTTTTTCTCTTATTTAGAGCAAGTTAAAAGGCTTTTACAAGTTGGCTGCATGTGTTATGTTGCTTTTACAATGGGGAAAAATAGAAACAGAACAAATGCACTTTTACAGTAAAGTTAGTCAGATGCAGGCGACAAAACATGCAAAGCAAGAAAAAGACTTTAAAGTTCTGCTTTGGTGGCTGGTTCACATCCTGGCTGATTTGTGCCTATATTCACATTAAATTTCTTTTGTCTTTTTAAGAATGGTTGTTAAATGTTGCGCACTAAGAAACCGCCTTTTAATTACATCTTGTTTTTGTTTGTTTTTTTGCCTTTATTTGGAAGGTCTCTAATTAAACTCTATATGAATGTCTTTAAATTTGGTTTTCTGCATCTTCAGCTTGTCAGGAAACAATTCATCACCTGCTAGCTGGTTGGCCAACCAGTGTTTTAAATGACTATTTTTCTATTTAAGTAATACTGGAAAACTTTATTTATTTTTTTTCACAATCAAATCCATGTCCATGTGTCTGGAAACACTTTTAGATGTAACTAATTAAACTGGACAATTAAGTCCTTTCACAAGTCACTTCCAGTGGTCTAACTTCCATGAGACCAGCTTAGATCTAGTCATGCAAAATAAATAAATGAATTAATAAAGAAATACATTTTGTGCCGTTTATATAGTTCACAACCTTAATTTAATTAATGCTACCAAACTAAATTAAATAAATGTTGCCAAACTATACAAATTTCTAAAATCTGGTGCAGTATGTACCAAAAATAAGATGATTAACCATAATAATACTGATGGCAACATAGGTCACATTATAAATTAGATTTAGATCACATTATAAAATGAAATGTTTGCCTTTTTCATGACCAGTTACTAATAAATACTAATTACTGATATGTATATAAAGTGCACAGTCAATCAAAAAAAATTTTTTTTAAATTAATTAATTAATACATTTAACCAGTTAAAAGGTTTTGAATATAATTATCAGTTACCTTCTCTGTATTTTCAATAAAATAAATCTCTCTCTCTCTTTTTTTTTTTTAGAAATGTAGGTTATCTTTCCCTTAAAAATGACAAAAAATATGAACATTATCAGTGCCAAATGCATTTCCAGGGCACATAAAGTAATGACTAATGAAAAATACAAGCTTCCACTTCGGGGAAATTTAGCATTTTACACTTTATCCACCTCTGAATGAAGTTAACGTATATTTTTTTATCAATCAATTAAAATCACAAACTTTTTTTTTTTTTTTTTTTCAGCATGCCAATGTTTTTTTTTTTTTTTTTTTTTTTGCAAGGTAACTGTTTCTCTTTGCCTCTCACAGAATCACATCTGGGCATGCTGAGACTTTTGCCTGATCCGCTTAATTGATGCTCTTCCAACCTTTTTCGTCTGAGTATGTGTTTTTGCTCTGGTAAATTAGTCAAATTAGCCCATGGGCTATGTCAACATTCCTGAGTCTGATGCATCAGAACATCACCTGATATTACATTTTAATACAAATAACACGCTGGAAGATGAAAAAAGGGGTCATTAGCAGCATGTTTTGTTAACATAGTAAATAATAATAATAATAGACTGCAAACTTCATTTATATGCTTTGCAGTTACAGTGGAGGAGAGTATAACACATAATCTACGGTGAAGATCATCCCCACCAGCTTTCCACAGGGAACGCACAGCACTGTCCGCCTTGAATATTGGTAGAATCAAGCCGCCACGTGCAGGAATGAACTTGTGTTAATATATCAACATCATAAGACCCTCATTATTACCTCATCATCCAGACACAACAGCGTCTCATCAAAGAACTCCAGGCTTAGACCGGCCTCTTTTTTGTTTGTTATGAGGATGAAATGGATCAGATGATAGCAGTCTTTGGTTAACAGTATAACCAGACTTGGAGATCAGCATGCCCAGACAGAATCTGAAGGAATGGTTGCATTTTATAAAAGGATGTGTCAAATATAGCTGAGTGTGATACACTTGTACTCATAGCTAAATTAATAATTAGGCAAAATGCCTCATAAACAAACACACAAACAGTGCTGGATACTGTATGTAGAGCTGAATGGTAGTCTTTCAAATCTGTTAGGGCCTGGATATCATCCATTTTTCTCTCTGTAACCACACTATGTGATAAAAGGATGTGTATCAAAAATAATTCAGTTATACAAAGTTTTTGATTTCAATCAGTGTAAGGAAATATTCCATCATTTAAAACAGAATTGAAGGTCTTATAAAATAAATCTTATTTTAGGACTATTAAGATTTTTTCCCCTCACACTGTGAGATTATTTTTTCTGTGACAACTATCCCCTCAATGAGAAAAAATTTCACTTTTATTATTATTTTAAATCTTATTATTGTTTTAATGTACAAATATATATTAATAGTAAACACATTTCTACAACATTTGTTGTACTGCTATTGTAACTGATGCAGATTTAAATATAAAAACTATATTAGTTAATAAAGTAATATATATAGTAATATAGTAATTAAAATTATATGTAAGCTTGTTTTTGCCACAAGATAAAAAACATTTAAAAAGGTAATTGTGACTATTTTTCTTGTTATACAGAGTTTAAATCTCACATTTCAGTTTTTTTTCTGCCACAGAATAATAAAAAAAAGCGGTAATTGCAAATTTTAGATTTTACATCTCACAAACTTTTTCTCAGAATTGCGAGTTTTAAATTGCCAATTTCAAGTTAAAATATTTTTCTGACTTAAGTCAGACTTTTTTTAATCTTGTATGCTGAGAAAAAAGTCTGAAAAAGCTTTTTACATTTACATTTATTTATTTTTTTATTTTTAATCCCATGTCGGAAAAACAAGCTTCCATATTGAGAATAAAGGGAATTGTATATATATATATATATATATATATGTAAAACATCACTATACGATAATGAAAACTCTGAAGGAATTGGACCTCACTTTTCTTTCATGTAGAATAGGATTTATTTTTATTCAGGGTGAAATATGGCATGTTTCTGTGTAATGCACCTAAGTACTGTAGAGACTATAATAAATTCTGTGCTCTCCACCCAGTACAAGTATAAATTAGCGCAGGGCAGAGGGCACTTGCAGGCTTACTGACTGGACTGTAAACGTGGTCATGCTACTTATATGGAGACTGCACCAGTAATACGGTAAATTATAAGATAAATTCACTCCAGATGTGGCAATCATCCCCAGCCCTCAACCTGACAGTGTGCACAGCAGCATCTGCAGTAGCTTTTCAGTGATCGACTCTCCCTCTATCTCTTTTTCACAGTCACACGCATACACAAACACTGCGGATAGTCCACAATGTTTGCGTTTTTTCAAGAGATTGCTTCCATACCTGCATTGCAAACACTCATTGACTGCGTTTCCTTCCACTCAAGCTGAAATAAAGGCCTTATTAGCAAATAGTGTTTATTTAACCCCTTAATAGATGCACTCTGGTGAAACTAGGTGGAGGCCTTTCTCAAAACAAAGCCTTTGGTTCTTGGCAGCTGACATTTTGATTAATGTGAACTAACACTGCAATTACTAGTGTTGCTATTGAAGATCTGGGACCCAGTGTCAAATGCACTACATTAGCTATAATCACAAGATACTGTAACAACAAAAAAAAAATTTAAGTATCTCAAATGAATCTAAAATATATGTAAACTAATGTGAAAGCTAATGTTAAGGACTACAAGAAACATTACAAAAGTAGTGTGAATTATGAAAATTTTCAAGAATATAATTTAAATAATTAGTAACACTTTAAGGACCAATTTTCATTATTAACTGACATGCATATTGTAGCTGTTCATTAGTACTTATAAAACACATATTAATGCCTTATTCTGCATGTCCATATTTTAGATCCCATAATCCTACCCCATTCCTAAACTTAACACCAACCTAACTTAAACTGATTTATGAGTTTGATTTATGATTTACAAAGATTTATGAGTTTGATTGTATTTTAACACCACCAAAAAGCCACAAAGTGAGATTTTGATAATATCCATAGAAGCAGTAGAACAAGTAATATTAACATCTATTGATCTTCATTATGTTGTTAGCATTTAAAAGCTTCCTGTCTTGTCAGTAAGTGAAAATGAAAAAACTAAATTGTATTAACACGTCGATTCTTTTCAGATAAAAATCACTTGAGCATTATAAATTGTAATTAGGATTTCCGAAATCATAAGTAGGAACTTGTGAATGCATCATGTTTATATAATCAATAAAACAGCTTTGAAGTGGAAAAGCTACATGAAAAACTAAGCCATAATGTACAGATTGTATAAGTATCCTGCCATATAAAGTAGCTTTACCAACATGACAAATAATAAGAAAAACTAATTATGACACTTTGCTGTTTTAGCAGAGCAACTCAGAGGAAACTAATTCAGCTCATTATGCTGAAGTCAAATTTGCTTTATGGAAGTGCTTCTAACAAGTCTTTTAGTCATTAGAACCAACACAATGAGGAAATAGTTTTTACAGGAAAATAAATTCCCTTGATACGCTTTTAAGGACCAGAGAAGGCAGTGTCTCTATCAAATTACATTACGAGACAAAAATGACAGCGTAAATGAAATCAAGCAAACTGGTAGCGCTTTTACAGATGGTGCATGGCCTATGTGTTCGCTGAGGTGTGCATGTCAAATTACTATGCAGAGTTTGGTGATCAGCAAAAATAGCAGTTCTGTTGATTGAGTCGTGGTGGTTTGACCAAATGTAGTCGAGAGCAGTTGCAGCTTTCCTGTCCATTTAGAGGCCAAAGCGTGTATGAAAAAAGACGTCACAACAGGAAAAAAAGGAAAGGAAGTTTGCTTAGCTGCTGTTTTGGAGCCAGGTGCAAAAGCTGGTCAGACTCTCTCTCTCTCGTATGTGATCGTTTTAAGTCAGTTTTCATCATCTAACATCTTTTTCAAACCCATGGGCCTAGTTTGTGTTTTCTTTTTCTCCTCCTTCTTGGGGGGCCGGCTCTGTAAATTACAGCGGGTGATGGAGAGCGGTCCCTCGTGCCTTTGCACATGATTAATCCATTTAAACGTCCACGTAAAACATGCACCACTAAGAGTCTTTTTGATTATGAGTTGGGTTGTAAAATGCCTCTGCAGACTTTGCTCTTTTCGACTGTGACTTTTTTTGCCTCTTAGATTTTCCATTTGTTTTTTCATTCTTTCTTATGCTACATTTGCCTGTAAAGTTAAATGGTTTTACTGAGTGGAAAGGATGGCGCAGAGATTTGACCCGCAGGAGATGGTGCGCTGTATAGACTGCTAGGAAGAGCTGTTTTCTATCTCTTCAAACTAATAACAATAGGCGTTTTACTGAGTTTAATTCTTTTTTGTTGGCTGCAAATATATTGATGTGATATTTAAATGCAATTCACATGGGAGGAGTAAAGCAATAAGAGAATAATTTGGAGGAATCTCAAGAAACTCTCAGACTAAGAAAATGTATGCCATTGAATGCAGATATTAGCTAAACAGTAAACTGACCTGATTTCTTAAATGTAGGGTTATTTTGATTTCGGCATCCAGTTTCCAGATTTCCAGTATTAGAGCACCACACTTCAGAGGCCAGTTTCAGAGAGGCAACCAAAAACAGGGACCATTCAAGACAAACTTCTCTCATTACTATTTCTATCGCATTTTATTAGCTCAAAGCGTCATTAGGATCTATGCTGGCCTTGTTTGTTATTTGTTTGCGTGTTTGTGAGGGTTTCAAACCCCAAGCCTGTGGCAGTCTGGGTGGTCGTCTAGGCTGCCAAAGATGCCCACTGAATGTTTTGATTCGGAGATTTATTTTATTTGTATTCAGGATGAATATGCAAAATGGAAAGTGCGATCCTCTTTAGCACATCCTGTTAACAGCAGGTCGTTCATCCGTCCAGACTGTGGTTGGTCTGCTGAGACGCTGGCTGGCATACACAGATGACCAAGGTGCGTTGGCACACCCCACCTACTCTCAGTTTAGTGGATAAACATTTATTCACCAGTCCAAGTGTATAATCACCCTTTCTGAGCGAGAGCATAAAAATATGCCAATGAAGTTTAATGTTTTTTTTATTTGGTATATTGATGATATCCAATAGTTCTATGCTATTCTAACATACAGTGGTTACAATAAATTGGCTCATATTAGCAGTGAAAAGAAGCATATTTTATTGAGGCAAGTATATATCCTAGAGCTGTTTGATTATATTTATATACAGTGGTGTTTACATTATTTTCAAAAGCGTTTTTACAAATATGATGGGATTACCTTGTTACATGCCAAAGTGACACTTAGTGTAATTAGCCAGTTATTATACTGTAAACATGCTCAGTTGTTTTATAATTCTTACAATTCTTCTTCTTTAAAAACTCCCAGCAATTCACATCGTTTGTTTACTTCAGGCTCACTGAATAGAGATTTGATCTTCTGTAAGGTTTATAAAAAAGAAAAGAAAGAAACTACTCAGTCTCCACACTTGCTTTGTATTCAGTCTGCCCGGGCTGCTACTCAAGTCATCTGGTACGTATTACCTGCACACATGCTCCAGACAGCACCGGCTGACATTCAGGGTTAAACAAATCCAGCCAGTACACAGGCAATAGATCAGTCCAACACCAGTGTCTCACACTGGCTACTGTGTATATCCACTGCCTGTTTTTCTACAGCTGCAACAGACTGAACAGCATGTTCTAGCACAGCTTTTGTTTTGTTACTGTCATACTAGCGGATTCTTCCAAGAGAACATAAAGTGCATTAATTGCAAGGACAGTCTCTAAACCCTGAGGCTAAGGAGTAAGTTCACTTTACAGTTGTGCCAGTTTTATGAACAAAGTTTCAGAACAAAAATTGTTCTTATTCACTAACCAGTCACAACCAGTCTTACTATCTAATTTAAATAAGCAGGTGCAAATTAGGAGCTTACACAAAAATAAACAGCGTGTGAGATCTCTATCTGGAACAGTTAGCATGGTCCAGTTACTCTTATTGGTTCCAGAATTTTGCAAGTAGCTGCGTATTTGTGAAATAACCATTTCTGCAAGCAAGATATAAATAACAAATGTTTCATTATATTACACTTTAAACGTTGACGATCAAAATATTTGATGGGTTTTAGTTGGGAAAACTTAAATTAAGCATATCAATTCAAACAAATGAACTTTTATGTGTATTTGGATATAATTTGGCTGCTTCAACACTAACTGCGGTTACTGAAACCACACCTTCTGTCTTCGTGTGAACATTTGGATGGCATTATGCAAATGTTTCCACATAGTGATGTAGACATGTGGAGGCGTGTTTGAATGAGCCATTTTAGGGAGGCCTGGCAGAGTCTTAACTTTGATAAAGATCATCTCTTTGGATATGCGACTTTACAGATTTTCTTTATGCACCAAGAGCTTGAAACACTCCAAAGAGAAAGGAACATTTTTAAATTACATCGACATATTCAGGTTTACACTGTATACTGTTGATGTTTTGCCATCATCTGAGACAAAAGGAAAGGCCCAAACTTGTAATACTTCTCACAAAACTAAATGTTTTATGTACTAAGCTAAACACGCTGTTGCCATTACCTGCCTTATCAACACTAATTCACGATCAATTCGTATGCATTTTACAAGGTGGCTAATTCGCACGACCTCACTCGCAAGATTTTGTACGATTTGTCTAGAACCCAGTTACGGGTAGGTTTAGGATGGGGTTAGGTGTAGGTCATTCGTACAAATTCATAGGAATTGTGTAACTTAAAATACGTGTGATTTAACAACAAATCATATGAATTCGTACAAGTGAGGTTGTACGAATTAATCACCTCGTTAAATATGTACGAATTGCTGTGAGATTGGATTGGTCATTCCCCCGATCTAATTCTGATTTCATTTCAAGTTTGTCAAATTTAAGATGAATTGCAATTCGTATGACTGCAATAAGTGAATTGTCAAATCAATTTAAATTAATTTTATTTCTACTTTCTTCAATTAAATTACTGTTTTTTTATTCTCGATTACCTCTTTTATGTCTCAAACTACCTTGGTGCACATCACAGATTTCTAATCACATACTCTTTCTCTCTATATAAATTTAATGCAAATAAAATCTTCAGTCTATATTTTAAAGCTTTCTTACAAGCCACAATATGTTAAAAACTAAAATTTGTCAAAATAAATATTTGCAGTTCATATAAATGTCCTGTTTATCTACAAAATTGTTGCATATTTTCAATTTCTTGACACGTATTGCCGTTATATTAATATTTTTCAATCGATTTAATTGCCACTTTCCTAAATTAAAAATCAAATCACAATGTTTTACATCAATTACCTTATGTATGGCTCAAACAAGCTGGCAGCAGATTGCTGATTTCTAATCACATACTCTAGGAGGTTCTGCACCAGCAGAGGACCTGCCATTGAGATGAATGGGAATGCTAACAGATAGCTCTTTCCAGGTATCACAGACCTCCTTGGATTGAACCAATAATCATATTATGGGTTAGCTGTCTAAATCAAATATCAGGATCTCAGATTATAAGTCTACAACTGCAACTTAAAGTTATTAATGATGTGTCATTCACTGAATAGAAAATGGCTAAGAAATCAAAGACAAAAATGTGATGTTCTAGCAGATGTCATCTGTTAAATGCTGATTTATCAGCTTATGAAACGGGCCTTAAACAAGTAATGGCTAGCTCTGAGTTTCACTCATGAATATGGGACCCCCGCATGTACAGAAAGCTTGAAATCATTTTAGCTTTTACCCTCTGTCCGATTTCTCACTTCATCACATATCAGTTGGAACTGACAGCATAATTATCAGATCATCCAGAATTGATTTTCATCCACATGGGTCAGTTCCAAGAAAAGAGGGAGGGTGAAAAGGAATAAATAAAGGGGTGGAAGAAAAAAAAGCAACCATCCTCTTTGGAGAGCTGGCGATGGTTCAGTCATCTTGTCAGCGAGACACGTATGGTTACAGGGAGGCAGCAGTTTGGAGATTGTGTTCCGGGTGTTCCCTTGATGTACCCTGACAGGAACCAGATTCAGAGCCGAGCGGCGGCGTCTGAGCTCTTTTCTTTTTATTTGTCTGGCTCCTTCTGGTTTTTCCTGGCCCTGTAGGGCCGGTTCGCAGAGTCTGAGGCCATTTATGCAGCTTGCTAGCTTTAGTGGGAATAACAAATACAGGGAGAAAAAGTCTTAACTTTCTGTAACAGAGGAGGAGACCACAATCATGCTATTGTTCACAATAAGAAAAAAAAACGAGGAGGTCAATTTTGGTTTGTTTTTCAGATGGTTGTCAGCCTAAACAGATATCAACATAAGCTACATAACAGCATTCATTTGTGGCATGCTTTCTTAGTATGATAAAAAATCTAAAAATTCAGTCAAATGTTAACTGCAGTATAAATCAAAAGCAGGAGTTTCAAGTTCATGATGGAATCATTACACTTAAATATCCATCAAACTTATTGGCAAATTCTTGTTATCCAATGAATTATGTAGCATTAAATTGTGTTCCCACTTCAAAAATATCATGCTAAAATTTTAAAATTGCCTCCAAGTAACTTACATCTGATCCCAGTTTGTCCTGTTGATTTACAATTAGACTAAGAAACAATGTCTTTGACAACTTTGAAAAATGAATTGGAAACCTACTAATGAAAAGTAAAGTAAAAGTACATGAACAGTATTTCAATTCAAGGTGGGCGGCAGAACACAACTAAATATGATAGTTTGAAAAATTATTTTAATAAAATGCTACAACAGATTAGTGAATCATTATTTTTAACCGACTCATTTAAGTTAAACATCTGAACTAGCAATTAGCTAAAATGAAACCGATTTCCTAATTCTTCATATTTCAATTGGGGTTGGGTAGTACAATTAATATTAATAAATAGAATATATATATTTTTAGAAGCAGGATATCATAATATTTATGTTAAACCTAAAAAAAAATGCTGCAGTACATTGAACAAATGAGTGATTAATTCTTGATACAGTAACAAAATTGAGCATCTGAACAGATTAATCATATAAATAAATCAGACTTCCTAATGCTTCCTATTTAAATTGTGGGGTGGGCAACATAATGCAACTAAATGTTATGTTGTATTAAATTATTTTTTATAATTACTATATAAGTTAATTAAAATGATTAAACATTTTAAAATTAATGAGATTTCCTAATGAGAGGGGATGTTTTAAAAGCATGTTTTCAATTACAAGTATCATTCTATAATGAGACACTCCAGGAAAAGCAGAAGGAAAAAGTAGCTCACAACATTTATTTTATTTTATTATTATATATTTTTTGGATAAAGGCTGACATACAGTTATGCTACTGAACAACGCAATGTTAGCAGTGTCATTACTTTAATTCATTTATTATGAAAGTCAACTGACATTAGTTTCATGGACACACAGAACATCCCCCGTCTTTCATATGAAGCTATTGGCAAGTTTGTTTGGGCACTTCACAGATTTATTCAGCATGATTTCATGACTGCATACTTTGGGCTTTATCTTAACAGTCAGGTCATCTCATTACATCACTGACTCTGAACTCTGATGTGGAGAGCCATGGTTTGGCTCTCTCAGTGCTGTTCTGTTAATACGTTTAGCACAAAGATGGTCCAGGCCGACAGTAATTAAACTTCATAGCAACACAAACCAACGGCTTTCACTTAAGAGTCAGTTCTAACCACCTCCACTCTGTGCTGCATTACACAGTGCGGAACAGGGCCCGTCCTGTGCCAAATCTGTCCCTTTCACACCATTCTCAGACAGTTTTCCACCTCAAATGCAGAAAAAAAAACCCTGGTTGTGGGTGGTTTACAGGGGTCAGTCCACCGACAGAGTGCACATTTCATGAGAACGCAGCCACTTAATTCTGCACCATTCGTCAGATTAACTCATTTACATGAGGACAGCTATCATTTTGTGCAAACGCTGACATTGATAAATGAGGCGTTTCAGTTAATAAGCAATACAAACAAATGAGAGGTCTTGAGAGAGAAGATGGTCCTCATTTAACTCCTGCTTGTTGTCTTACTGGGATTGCTTCCATATGATTGCTGCATTAATTCAAGCAGAATCGGAACAGGACTCGTGATTTAAAAGATTTGGTTTTTATTAGGTGGAAAAACAAACCTTGTACTTTGAAACTAACAAAACACCGAAAATTCCATCCGCATGTTAAAATTTAGTTTGATATATATCCAACAGGTTTGTGATTTTATCTGTTTTACAGTGCAGTGGATCAGACTTACTGAATATATGTATGTGTGTGTTACCATAAAATGTTCCGCATAAATTAGTGTCAATTTGCACCCGCTTTTTATTTTCAGAGTGTGCTAAAATATTTTTAAATCAAATTAGCAATGCCATAAATGACCATCTGATTGCCAGCAGGGATCCGTGCCGTTTGGAAATGGAAAATTTAAATGTGCAATGAAAAATGATAAATTATTGAACAGAGACCAAAACATATCAGCACTCTGACTGAGCCTTTTTTCCCGCCTGAGTAAAAATATTAGCACAAAAAGTCCTTATAAAGGTTGGCAATGTTATTTTAACTAGTTTGAATCACCTTTGGTCTCTGCGAATCCCTGAGAGCTTATAAGTTCTGTCAAGCAACAGAAGCAGCGCATGAAAAGTTTAACGCAACACTAGCAGAGAACAAGCACTCCTGTCTTCTCTACTTGAGCATGGTAAAGCCGGGTGAGACAGAAATGACAGAGGAGACAGCGGATCCCAATATGTCTCCTGAAAACCACCTGTACACAAATTGTGATAAACAGTCTCAAATAATTAAGATTGTTTATACAAATTAAATTAGGTGTAAAAGTCATTTCTTTTAACCACCATTTATTCTCAATGGCATCAGTATTTGAGTGTTGGAAAGCTACTTTGAAAATTGATCTTGCCAAGTTACGTTTCATGAGAGTCAACTTTTGGAAAAGGCACTACAAACTACTAACATACGCTAACTAGCGGTGGGCAATATCTTTTAATATAATGCATTATAAAATCAGAGCTGTGTTTTTCTTCAATAAGTAACAATGAGGGGTTTGTTTCAGTGTATGAATCAACTGACAGATTAGGGAGACAGAACATTAAATTTGAGAGAACAAATGTACACTTAATGCACGTCATGACCAGGATTTCTATATTGCCAAAAATATCCAGGTTTTGGCTTTGTTTGAGCTGTGCAGACCAATCGTTGTATGGCATCAGAGTACTTTGATGTCATGCACTGTTCGGTAATTCAGAATGGCACAAGGAATCCAGCAATCATGATTTTCTGACTAACTTTTGAAAAATTTCTGGTATCTCATAACCTGTAGGTGGCACTGTTCAAAACAAAGATGAATATCAAAATTCAGACATTTCTCTGTGGCTCGGTCTGAAGATCATCTAAACCAATTTTTTGTAAGAATTGGAAAAATTTGAAAGAAGGAGTAGAGACTAGAGTATTTACACATTTAAAATCCCATTTGTCAAACCACAAGTTATTTAAAGTGAACTGAAAGGAATTTTTTTTTTTACTAAAACACTTACAGAACCTAAAATGTATTTATATACAAATATATATAACATATTAAAACATACATTTTGATGTATTCATACAAATTTTAACCTAATGTTAATTTAAAAAAGCTCACAGGCCTGTTATGTATCGACTAGTCTTGTATTCAACAATAAAAGTACATAAAGTGTGAACTTTTATCACTTGCAGCAATGATTTCCATATGAAATATGCACACATCTGGTTTTCAAATTCATCTTATTGTACTCATGAAGGCCTTAAAACGGTAAAAAAAGAAGAAAAATTTGCATTTTGCATAGCTAAAAAGTTATCAAAGTTATCAAAACGTATTTTCAGTGTCTTGTTTTAAAGCTTTTCTCTTTAAATCTTCATAAAAGTTTTCTTTGACATTCACACTGCACTAGCATGAAATGATCCGTTCACTGACTTCCTGTTCAGCTAGAATAATTGTTTCATGCTATCATTTACTTAACACTTGTATAAAACTAAACTCTTGGACATTTTTGAATTGAACAGAATAAAATGCACTGGCATTTCGAGCCCTCTCACGTTGAAATCGCAGAACTGGGTTTTGTTGCAGGACTTTACTAAATATCCCATGCCGAAACAAAAATAACACTTTCTGTGCGAGTTAGATTTCGCTGTGCAGCCATGCCCCTAAATGATGGCGGCATACATAATGACCTCAGCCAGGCCTAAGTAATTTTGGATGCCACTTTCAATCAGCAACATAACCACAAAACGTTACAGTGATGCAGAGTGATGCTTTTGGAAATATCATCCTTCACTGTAAAATTATTATCAATATACGCATTGAGAAAATGGGAACAGGTGGGAAAAACAACAAATACAAAAATGAAACCTCAAAGAGCAGATGACAGCTGGGACGTTTCATCTCAAACCACGGCAGAATGGATGATGGCAGCTGGATTACGGTGCCACATGGAGGATTGCAGGCCACTCTTGTAATGCCCAGGGGTCTGTGCGTGGTTTTGCCCCTTTGGTAATAACTAAGATACTGCATGCAGCCTCACAACGAACGTCTGCAACATGCTGCTAAAATTAACTCCCTAAAACCAGATGAAATTCCCTAAAGAATAAACCTTCTTGACTCTATTACACAAAGGGCTTCCAAGTACATTGGCTGAAAGAAAAGCAGCAGAGGGGTAACCGAAGAAGTTAATTGACTTTTGTCTGGCATGCACATAGTGGATTGTGTTTCGGGCTCAAACAAGTGGCCATAAACTGCATGCCTCAATCTGTCAGTATACAGTCAAATACAGTCAATACATGAATGATTTAATTCAGAACTTCCATGGAAAATTCCATGTTTGCAATAGTGTCTCAAAGGATGTTCGGGTTGGTGCTTGTAAGCCGATGCCAACAATGTAAATCATCACATAAAATATCACCAAATTTTGAGGAATTAAAATTCATTTTGCAGGTACCAGATGGAAGAAGCTATTATAATGAATTCCTAACCCTACAACGGTGCTAAAAATTCTGATAATGATGTTTCAGACAAAATTACATGACTGCTTTTCCTCAACTTTGAATATAACATATTCAATCATTTTTATCTGTGTAAAAAACGATCAGATTTATGTCGAATATATATGTGCCCTGGGTTTCACTGTTGGGTATGGCACAATATAAGCATACATTCTGATCATTTCTTGGTAACTTGAAATTATCATTAAAGGCCAGCAATAAATATATTTTTTTATTCCATGATGTCAATAATCAAATATGTCCCTTGGCAGCTGTGCTGTCTGATTACTTGATTAAAATTGTTTCTTTTTTTGAAGATTATTCAGTAAACACATCTTTATATCTTTGCTAATTAAGGTTTGTATAAACACAGATCAATTAAAACACAGTTTAGAGATGCTTCAGTTTTAAATTCAATCATTTTAATATATATATTTTTTATATATATAGTTTGCACAGTCCCTTATCAATGCATCATAAATTGTATGTTTTTATGCTGATATTGACCATATTTTGTTTAACAAAAATTTTGGAAGGCACTGTAAGTATAAGCTACTGTATATAAGTGATATTTACATTAATTTTAATTTATAAAAGAATAGGGAGATGTTTCAGTTAATTAATTTTGAAAGCCTCATTCATGTCAAAATCTCAGTTCAATAATTTTTTTTTTAATTCATACTTCAAGTGAGGGTGATGCTCTTTCAAAGAACATTGGGTCTGCTTTCTGAAAATGAACTAAATCTTTAGAGTTATAAGTAACACCAGACCAGGAATTTCCTTAAAAGAAGGAACTGGAAGTTTGAGTGGGAGTTTTAACAGGGTTTGCAGGCTTTGTCCAGGTGGAAACACACACACACACACACTTATACACACTCACCTGGGCCTCACATGTTCATGGACGCCTTCCAACACTTGTGTCGGTAAGGACTTCCTCTCTGCTTACCTGTGTGCTTTTGGCAACCATGAGGGTCATGGAGAACCTGAGGGAGAGCTGACCTTGTGTCTGACCCGCTCAGGCCCGACACCGGAGTTCCTTTCAGCCACATCAAAGCAGCCATTTGTCTTATGTAACATATAGTGGTCTAATTCTGAGGGACACCCAAACAGCTTCTTTTTTTAGTTTTGTTTTAAATTACAACTGGATCAAGAAAAGCAAGTGCAGGGCAGCGTTATGTCCTCAGGCAGAAAAACCTTAAATGAATCATTTGGGGAAGTGAAGAAAAAGAGAGAGAGAGAGAGAGGGGGGGGGGGGGGGGCTTGGATAGATGAATGCCTTGCTGAATAAAAGTATTGATTTTTTGAAAAAAAAAAAAAAACGTACTGAATATGTCCATGTTTGGGTGAAATTAAGGAGGTGTCAGATAAAATCTCTCTGTACATAAATGACCAGTTGACTCATTGACTCTTTGCTGGGAAGTGCAATTAAAGGCCAGAGACAACAATCTAAGACATGAAACTCCCTAAAATAAAATAAAAATATAGGCTACTGCCCAAGGTCTTCCCTCTTTTAAACAAGATTTGTAAAAAGCAAAATACACATTTATATAAGTGTCCAGTTGTAATTCTATGGTTTGTGGTGTGCTTCAGCAAAGTGGTTGAGGTCAGAGCTAACAATTGGATGGAGACGTTTTACCAATCTGTCTGTAATAAGTGTAGGGTGCAATGAATGGAATGAATGAATATATATATATATATATATATATATATATATATATATATATATATATATATATATATATATACAGACATATATGTGATATAAACACATACAAAAATACCTTAAACTTATTTATTACCTCAGCTAGTTGTCAAGGAATCATTTCAGAATCAGAATCAGAATCAGAATCAGAATGAGCTTTATTGCCAGGTATGTACACATACGAGGAATTTGTTTTCGTGACAGAAGCTCCGCAGTACAACAGAATGACAGCGACAGAACATAAAACACATAATAAAAGAATAAAAAATACAAATAAGTAGAGAGTGAATAACAATATACAAATGACAATTGTAGGCAAGTATATTACAAAATGAAGTTATGTATGTACATATATATTGTGTGCAAAATTTAAGTGTATACTAAATATGTGTGTTAGATAAATAAAGTGTGTGTGTATATAAATATAAAGTGTAGTGTGTCCGCCGTTATTATAAGCTGTTCATAAGATGGATTGCCTGAGGGAAGAAACTGGTCCTGTGTCTGGTCGTTCTAGTGCTCAGTGCTCTGTAGCGTCGACCAGATGGCAACAGTTCAAAGAGGGAGTGTGCTGGATGTGAGGGGTCCAGAGTGATTTTGACAGCCCTTTTTCTCACTCTGGATAAGTACAGTTCTTGAATAGATGGGAGGGTTGAACCGATGATTCGCTCAGCAGTCCGGACTACCCTCTGTAGTCTTCTGAGGTCAGATTTAGAAGCTGAGCTGAACCAGACAGTTACTGAAGTGCAGAGGATGGATTCAATGATGGTGGAGTAGAACTGTTTCAGCAGCTCCTGTGGCAGGTTAAACTTCCTCAGCTGGCGGAGAAAGTACAACCTCTGCTGGGCCTTTTTCACAATGGAGTCAATGTGAATGTCCCACTTCAGGTCCTGAGAGATAGTGGTGCCCAGGAATCTGAATGACTCCACTGCAGTCACAGTGCTGTTCATGATGGTGAGTGGGGGGAGTGCAGGGGGGTCTCTCCTGAAGTCCACGATCATCTCCACTGTTTTGAGGGTGTTAAGCTCCAGGTTGTTGAGACTGCACCAGACAGCCAGCTCTTTTACCTCCTGTCTGTAAGCAGACTCGTCACCGTCCTGAATGAGGCCGATGAGTGTGGTGTCATCTGCAAACTTCAGGAGCTTGACAGAGGGGTCCTTAGACGTGCAATCATTAGTGTACAGGGAGAAGAGGAGCGGGGAGAGAACGCAGCCCTGGGGAGCTCCGGTGCTGATTGTACGGGTGCTGGATGTGTATTTTCCCAGCCTCACTAGCTGCTGCCTGTCTGTCAGGAAGCTGTTGATCCACTGACAGACTGAGGTGGGCACGGAGAGCTGATTTAGTTTGGGCAGGAGGAGGTTTGGGATGATCGTGTTGAAGGCCGAGCTGAAGTCCACAAACAGGATCCTCACATAAGTCCCCGGTCTGTCTAGGTGTTGCAGAACATAATGCAGTCCAATGTTTACTGCATCGTCCACAGACCTGTTTGCTCTGTAGGCAAACTGAAGAGGATCCAGCAAGGGCCCAGTGATGTCCTTCAGGTGGCCCAGCACCAGTTTTTCAAATGACTTCATGACTACAGACGTTAGAGCCACAGGCCTGTAGTCATTTAGTCCTGTAATTTTGGGTTTCTTAGGGATGGGGATGATGGTGGAACGTTTGAGGCATGAAGGGACTTCGCACAGCTCCAGCGATCTGTTGAAGATCTGTGTGAAGATGGGGGCCAGCTGGTCAGCACAGGATTTCAGACAGGCTGGTGTAACACAATCTGGGCCTGGTGCTTTTTTCCTTTTCTGCTTCCGGAAGACCTGGCGCACCGCATCCTCGCTGATCTGAATTGCAGGTGTGGGGGAGAGGGGGGATGCAGGAGGTGAGAATGGTGAGAGTGCTTGATTGGAGAGGTGTTCAGGATGGGTTGCAGGAGCTGTTAATGGTGTGAACGGTAGTTTGGAGAGGCATTCAGGGCTGGTTGCAGGAGTTGTGAAGGGTGTGAATGGTTGTTGGGGGAGGCGTTCAGGGCAGGTGATGGGTGTTCTTTCAAACCTGCAGTAAAACTCGTTCAGATCGTCTGCCAGTCGTTGATTCTCTACAGTGCTGGGGGGTGGTGTCTTGTAATTGGTGATCTTCTTTAGACTTTTCCACACTGATGCGGAGTCGTTGGAAGTGAACTGAGTCCTTATTTTTCCAGAATAATTCCTCTTTGCCACTTTGATCTCCTTTTCCAATGTGTATTTAGCCTGTTTATACAAGACATTGTCCCCCTTCACGTAAGCATCTTCTTTGGCCTGACGGAGCTGTCTGAGTTTTGCAGTGAACCACGGTTTGTCATTATTGTAAATTAGTTGAGTCTTTGTAGGAATACACATATCCTCACAGAAACTGATATATGATGTTACGGTCTCTGTGAGTTCATCCAGATCAGTGGCAGCAGCTTCAAAAACACTCCAATCTGTGAGGTCAAAACAAGATTGTAAATCCTGCTCTGCTTCATTAGTCCATCTTTTTACAGTCCTTGATACAGGTTTAGCTGATTTTAGTTTCTGCTTGTAGGACGGTATAAGATGAACCAGAAGGTGATCAGAACGTCCCAAAGCTGCTCGTGGAACAGAGTGAAATGCATCCTTTATTGTGGTGTAACAGTGATCCAATATATTACTGTCTCTTGTGGGACAAGTAACATGCTGTCTGTATTTTGGCAGTTCACGGGACAGATTGGCTTTATTAAAGTCCCCGAGAATGATTAAAACAGAGTCCGGGTGTTGTTGTTCTGTCTCTGTGATCTGATCAGCGAGTTTCTGTAAAGCTGAGCTCACATGCGCTTGGGGAGGGATGTAAACACTGACCAGAATGAACGAGTGAAACTCCCGCGGCGAATAGAACGGCTTGCAGTTAATGAAGAGTGTTTCGAGATTTGAGCAGCACGTCTTCTTTAACACAGTTACATCTGTACACCACCGTTCATTGATGTAAAAGCATGTCCCGCCGCCACGCGATTTCCCCGTTGATTCTGTGTCACGATCCGCTCTAAACAGCTAAAAGCCCGGCAGATGGAGCGCGCTGTCCGGTATGGTGTCATTCAGCCAGGTTTCCGTGAAACACAGAGCAGCAGAGTGTGTGAAATCCTTATTTGTCCAAGAAAGCAGAAGGAGTTCATCCGTTTTGCTGGGTAGAGAGCGGAGATTTGCCAGATGGATGCTAGGCAACGGCGTTCGAAATCCGCGCTTCCTGAGTCTGACGAGCGCTCCCGCTCGCTTCCCCCGTCTGCGCGTCCTGAAGCGCTTGATCAGCGCCGCCGCTCCTCCGATAACAACGTTCAGTAAAACGTCTGAATAATTGAAATCCGGTAAAATATCCTGTGGTGTGTTCTGCCGAATGTTCAGCAGTTCTTCCCTGGTGAAACTGATGGCAGGAATATAACTAAAGACAGGACAAACTAACAAAAACACAAAAACATATGCGGAGCACGTCACGGAGGCAGCCATCCTGTATCGGCGCCAGACGCATTTTCTGATTCGCATTTTCTCATTTTCATTTAGTTTAATTTGAAGTATTTAAAAACCTAATAATAATATATGTAAAAATAAAGTATAACATTTTATTACATATTATATATTTGTATTTTATATAAATACAATTATATTTTTGGTTTAGTTTAATTTGAAGTACTTAAATACATGAAACTGAAAACCTAATTAAAACTTTAGAAATGACAAAAAACAGCAAAATTCCTAAAACGAAGTAAAATAAAAAATGCCAAAACCAAAAATACCAAAATTAAATCTAATTCAAAATATTAACAAAAACTACAAAGCGTAGTCAGTTATACTAAAATAACACTAATGACAACATAAATATGACAACCTCAAAGAAACATGAACAAATCTATGCAAAGCAAAGAGTATACAACCCAGACTACAGCACAGATTCACTTGTAATGAGAATAAAGAGAACACTCTAGTTACAGAGCCACAAAGTCATTAATTAGAACCACTATTTCTTCTATTTTTTCCAGATTTCACCTCTCAAGGTGTTTCCTGCTTTTCTAGCCGAGGTTTTCCTCTGTGGTCTCGCCTGCTCTCCAGATACTCATTATAAATAGGAGTGCATTAAGTTTCTCTAGGTGGGGATAAATATGAGGCACATCTCTCTCTCTCTCGTGTGGGGCAAGGAGAGCAGCTCTGACCCCTGTGATCTTCGGCAGAGCCTGCATGAGCTCTCTCTGTCAGGAGCAGAACCTCCCCACCCTCTGCGGCCCATCAATCACTGCTGCAGGCTCTCTCAGATCTCCACGCAAAACCCTTCAGTTATTCACTGGCTCTGTACGCCGCTTCACATGGGAGCATTTAGGAGAGGGAAAAAAGGCAAGAAGTCCCTTTGTCCCTGTATTTTTGAGGAAGGGGGGCTGGATTTTCATTGATGCGATAAAGTGGATAATCATCTATTATTAAGGATTTAACCTACAGATATTCTAACAGATTTATAGCGGAATTACTTTACTCTGCCGTTGCTGTAAATTATAAAGATTATGCAATTGATGAGGAAGCTCCTGAGAAATGTAGGACTTTCTATCAGTATAATGTGTTCTAAATATGTTTGCTGAAGTTAACGTGCATTAAATCTTTTAGATAAATTGTTTAACTTTTAATGCATGAATGGACTTTTATCTTACTATTGCTTATATATTTTTGTCAACAAGTCTAAAATGTTATTAATAACTTCAAAAATTCATGAAATTAAATTGCAATTAATTTGAGTTTTAGTACTGACCACATTAACCCTCGTATTCAGAATCAACTCCTCATATTCTTGAGCTGATTTTCTGCAGACATTCTAAGAAGTGTCTCTATAAGATCGGTGGTTGACATAGAAGAGCTGAATAACAAGATGACTTTGTGACATCAGCCAGAAATGAAAAGCAGAGACATAAATCATCACAATATCTAATTCTATTTAGAAATAAATAAATAACTAACTTGCTTATTGTGATTGTTTGGTTACAGACCACATAATGTATATATAAAAAAATACATATCATAAAATAAAATAAAAATATAATTAAAACTGAGTATATAAAAAATGAAAAATAAATAAATGAAATTTAATTAAATGATTTATTTATTTATTTAAAAAAAAATAGTAGGTATATAAATGGAGACTATTACTTGTGGCAGCAATCTATGATTGAAAAGCATGATAACTTATTTAGACATGCGAGTGAAGGAAAAACGCTTAGTCAACGAAATTATCTAAACAGCAAATAGCAGGAGAGACACTGAACCTGAGAGAGTGCAGCATGGTGTCTATTCTGAGCTGGCCAATGTTGACTTCATAACCCACTTACCAAACTAAAGACCCTGTTTACTGGAAGCATATCTCACAGCAGACAATTAAACTCCTCTGACCTTCGCTGATCCCATGCATTTGACTGAGTTCCAAGGATCAGAGCATTCAAACACACTGGTCCACTGATGCCATGAAAAGAGTGCTGGAGAATCATCACTGCTGATGCATTCTGTATCATGTGATCAAGCCTTTATCAAACACTTGGCTCATGTCAGAGAGCGATGACAAGTGACTATGGTTACGGCATCACTTCTCTATTTTTGGAGTGTTTAGACTCGTATTAAGGGTGCCGTTAATGAGCTCTTTATACATGTTTGGTGAGCAATCCATAGTACATATAGAAATTATAATGGTCATCAGCATGGGTGACATTTAACTCTTGGGGTCAATACAGCACAGTCAAGAATATCTTAAACAGGTTGCCAGCTTTTACTAAACTGTGGACTAGTTTTGATTGATTTGATTTGTCTATTGATTGCTTTTCATTTTCAACCAGAAATGTGCATGCTGTTTCTGATGTTGAATGCGTCTGTTTGTTTGTTTGTTTGTTTGTTTTCAGTTGGCAAATCCAGTCACTTGAAATGTATCCATTTTGGACTCACTGCAACCAAATGTGAGACACAAAGACAAAAAAATAAAATAAATCAGTTGCGGGACTATATTCAAGCCAGTCATAGATTGCTGGAAATGAAATTACTGGTTGATATGGCCATATCTCAGTAAAGTTTACACATGTTTTTGTTCATTGAACTGTATCTCGCTCTGAACGCATGAGTCCAAGTTCCAGAATAAATCACTGAAGGCTCTTACGTTTATTTTTGTCCTGTCCATTGCTATGGTTATCACTGTGTAAATTATTGCTATTTCGAGAGTGAATCCTATATAAAAATTCAGATTTAATTCACAAAAATTTTGCAGTGTGTATCTATCCGAAAAACTAAAGTTTCATACAAAGTCCCTAGAAGTGCGCTCCATTTATGATCACTAAAAAGCCATCACTCATCTTAGTTCAACGCGATCTCACAAAGGTCCATTATAATCAATTAAGCTCTCTAAACTTCACAATAAATTGTAGTTAGTTATGAGAGGATTCATGAGTGTGCAAAACTGCACTTAATAAAGTTTTCAGTGGTGAGTTCATTCATTAAATCGGTAAATACACACAACATCTTTCACAGATAGTGTATTTAACTTATACATTTATATCTAGATTACCAACAGTAAATATATTTAACATACAAATATATATTTCATTTTATATTCAGCAAAATTAAAAACTGTTTTGTTTTAACAATATTGAACATAGTTTGGAAGTAAAAATATGCCTAATTAAAGCAACAAGCAGCGTAGGCTTTAGGAAAAACAGTGAATGGTGGCCAATATGGATTTTAAGTAATAAATAAAGGAGAAATATGTCAGTCATTTATATCATCAAAATTCATCAAATTTATATTCCCACTCATGAGTTTAATCAACACCATTACTTCAATTCTGAATATTAAATAAATGTTTCAGATTCTGCTTGTTTGACTGCACAATGCGTTCTGTGACTGTCGTTTTTTTGAGGCCTGCTCCTTGCTGTTCTTCCTAGACCTCAGAACCTTGTGGTGATGGGGGGTTAAAGTCCCCGCCCACATCAAAAAGATCCCGACCCTTCCTGTCCCCACAAGATGGCGGACAGCCGCTTGCCGACTACGCCCCCTCTGCCAGGGATGTAATGACGGAGGCATCAAACAGCATTTATAATCCTGAAGCAGGACGTTTTAAAGTGGTCAGCTCCAGGAGCACCGGAATAGTTGAGCACAATTTGCGGTCGCTGCATTTTCTTGTAAAAGGGCCACGTCCTGGCAGAGTTCAATTCTGCCCCTTTTTCTAGTGCATTTGGAAATGTAGGAGACATTTTATATCGTGTAACCATTTCATGCTAATTTGGGATGAGGAAGAGTCATGTGTATGGTTTTGAAATGGAAATGTTGGTGTATTAATATGACAAAATGACCTAATCATACTTTTTTGTACCTGGAAAATGAAAACGATAGCTACTGCTGAAATTTCCACTGCTTCACCGACTCCAACCTGCAATTAAAAAAAAAAAAAAAAACTCAAATCATTATAATTTTAATTCTTATTTTGTCATTAGTATTATCATTATTAGTAAAAGGCTGTAATAGGAGTTGTATGTTTTACTGTCAGTGAAATGTATAATTATAAAATACGTTGGTTTAGTCTGAGGTGGTCTCGAACATTATGGACTGAATCTATCAGGGATTTTCAAGCAAACCTGTCTTACTTTAGAAACTAAAATCAGTTTTCCTAGACAGACTTTACAATTTTACACCTCATAAATGTGTTATACTGAGGTACAACTGTATGGCTTAAATTTTCATAGAGTGATGTTTTGCTTATTTTATGAATTTCAGGAAAAAACAACCATAGCCTGTTGTGATGTCCTTTATCATTAAAAGTTCTTCTCCTAATGACCAACATTGGTAGCACAAGTCACAATATTTGTTTCATGTTTCCTCTTGTGGGATGTTGAGAATGCAGAAAACAATAACAAGGGAAAACATTAAAATTATGCAAAACATTATTTATGTAATTTATTTAATTTTACAATAACAAGAACAACTCAGAAAATATGTTACTGTTCAAATGTTTGGGGTTTATATATAATGCTTGCCAAGGCAGTGTTACTTTAGTATCATTGACATACTAAAACAGTTTTTTTTATATATTTTGAATTCAATTTTATTTTTATATTTTTCAGTTTCACTTATATTTTAGTTATCATTGTGCTGTGTGTTTTTCATAAGTGTTTCTTATAAATGTAATTAATTGTGCTGCTTAATATTTTTGAGGAAGCCAAGGTACAAATTATCAGGATTCTTTGGAGAACACAAAGTTCAAAAGAACAGTATTTATTTAAAAATAGAAACCTTTTATAACACTATGAATATGTCTTTACAGTCAATTTTGATTAATTTAATGAACTCTTGCTGAATAAAAGTATTAATGTCTTTAAATCTTTGAACAGTAGTGGTGGAATAACGTGCATACACTTATTTTTAGTGCGTCTCTTGAGATCGGGGAGTGAGGTTTACCTGCGCAGCACTACTCGCTGGCCTCCGTTACACACACACATATATATATATATATATATATATATATATATATATATATATATATATAAATGCTGTTTAAAAATTAAATCTGTTATCATGCTAAGGTGCTGACTGAAAGCCGGTGACTCCACAGTAGAGACAGGCTGCATGTTTTCAACAATGTTTCACCTGTATGAGAAAAACATACAGAGAATCACTTAAGACACTTTGCTGTAGACCCATTCCACATAATAATATTCATTAAAACTGTATGTTAACACGTAGGAGCTTGCTGCATGAATCCGTAAGGAGGCTACAGTTTACAAATCCACGGGAACAGATTGCGAAAGTGTGCGCGCAGATTATGAATTTGTACAGATTCAAAAACCGAGGGTATGGTTTACAAAATCTGAGCGCACGGATTGGAAATTGGTGGGCTAGGATAGGACATTCGAACCAGAGAGACACAGCTTACATTTTGCTAAAAGGTTTTTGTCTTTATGCTCAACTAAATGTAAAAAAATAATGAACATATTTCCACTTTGAGAAACTCGTGTTGCTCTCACCTTGACTCGCCATGACTGCCACACATACTTGAATAACGGAAACATGCCCACAGTGCGTCTTTGTGTTTACAGTGGTTGGCATGTTGGCATCCACCAATACTACAATATGTTGCTGCTGCAAACAGGTTAGGCTGCACTTCAGTCAAAATTATTTATTTATTTTTAAAAGTAACGGACAATGCACCATATGGTAACATATGGTAGTTAATTTATTTAAAAAAGTAATGCATTACAGTATTAGTTACTGTCAAAAGTAAGTGCATTAACGCGTTAATAATAACCCGTTACTGCCCAACACTGGACAAACTGACTCAAATGATTCGCGAACCCGCTTTGAACTCCCGAACTGACTCAAATGATTCGCGAACACCAAACTGACTCAAATGATTCACCATCCTGCTCCAAACTGACTATGATTCGCGAACCAGCTCCGAACTCCCGAACTGACTCAAATGATTAATTCTCCGAACTCCCAAACTGACTCAAATGATTCGCGATCCCGCTCCGAGCACCCGAACAGACTCAAATGATTCGCGATCCCGCTCTCTGAACTCCCGAACTAAATGATTCCCGAAAGCGCTTTGAACTCCCGAACTGACTCAAATGATTCGCGAACCCGATCTGAACTCCCGAACTGACTCAAATGATTTGCGATCCCCAAATTGACTCAAATGATTCGCGAACCCGCTCCGAACTCCCGAACTGACTCAAATGATTCGCGTTCCCCAAACTGACTCAAATGATTCGCGAACCCGCTCCGAACTCCCGAAACTGACTCAAATGATTCATGTTCCGAACTCCCAAACTGACTCAAATGATTCACAATCCCAAGTTCCCATCCAAATCAAATGACACCGCCAGTGCTGCTATTGGCTTAGTTCTCTAATTTCATAACTTTTACTGAAATTTAGGTACGAAAAGTATGTTGTTAACAAAAAAATATCAATATTTGAAGCTGTTGTGCTTCAAAAGCTCTTGCAGCAGCTCAACACTGGTTTTCTCTGAAGTGGTCAGATCACATCAGATTGTGGTTAATCTTGCACATCATGATTTATATCTACTCTTCTTATATCTTACTCTACTTATATCTACAATGCACCATATGGTAATGGTAATGGAGTTAAAAAGTATTTAAAAAGTAATGCATTAAAGTATTAGTTACTGTCAAAAGTAACTGCGTTACAAATAACCCACTACTGCCCAACACTTACCAATAATTACAACCTGATTCAAAACTGAAAATGACATTATGCCTTCTCGATTCCTTTGAAACTCACCGCTCTTTTCTCTTTAAGAATGCAGTTTGATTTCTAACTGAACAAACTTCAGTCACAGATACCGTCGAGAAGAAAAGAGCACCAAACATGAGCAGTGACAGGACAGACGGCCTTTGGGGTGTCGTGGAACAGTCCAAATTAGAGCACTGTCTGTACAGGAAGGAAACGATTCAATACAATGTGCTATTACTTCCTGTTTAACATCCTTGTATTATAAACGAATAAAGGCAGGCTGGCCGGGATCTAAACACTTGGCCTTTTTATTTATGTGTCTTGCCCTGGAAGTCGTCGGAAGCTGACGGGCTGCCAGAATCCCCATAGATATTTGCCTCGTGTGCACCGGAGGTTGTTATCAACATGGCTGTGATAAAGGATAAATGATGTCTTAAGAGGCTCACCCTCCGAAAACTCCACATATGTGTACCAAGCTTAAAAATACAAGCCTTTGAATACAACCCCTCACATATTGAGGGCTTCATAAATCACTCACACACACACACACCGGTCAGTGTACTTTTGGCACATCATCAGACGGCCCTCTGGTGAATACTTCTACCTGTCATTCTAGAGAAGCCACGAGTTAATTAATGTATAGCAATCGAATTCCTCAGCCTCAGAACGAACACACAGTCTCTGTATCTCGACTTCCCCGGGATTATTTTTCTTGGTCCTTGTTATGCTAAGACGCAGTGCGCGTTTGGATATTTATGGATCTGTACAAATGCACAAGGATGAATTAAAACTCAACTGCTGGGACATCCGCTAAGTAAACAGGAGTGTTTATTCATACGAGCTGGGGTTTGATGCGTTTTCGCTGGATGACAGATGAATTTATCAGCTTCACTTTTGTCACAGCTCCATCATGCTCTGTAAGGCTTTTCGGGGGAAGTTTGAACCCCCGCTGTACCAATGTGAATATATTATTTAACTCTGGCAAACATCTGTATATATAATGTCCCATTCTGGTGTAAATAATCAAGGTCATGTCGTATACACATTTCCTGTAGTTTCTCTACACAACACATGCATTGTTATGCGATTTCTATCTATCTTTATGCTCATCATTATGCACTATTTAAAATTAGGGATATGAATCACATGAATCAAACTGAAAGATTCTAGATCTGATTCAATTCAAAGTTCTATTAACAATTATTGTAGTTCTTTTGAGTAAGAAATAAATTGATTTACAGTTCATATAAGCTTCAGTGAAACTTACACAGACTGCCAGGAGTCGTTTTAGGGCTGTCATCTGATTAAAAATCATACTAATTATATATTAATTAATTACTTATATTCATTGAATAGACATTCAATTTATTATTTTTCTCTCATTCTCTTTTACGATATAGAAGTCTTATAGTGTATTTTAATATACATGCATAATTTCTTATATTACACATATAAAACACAGTATATAAGAAAAAAGTGTATTATTCAATTATAAAGTTAATTGTTAAATATATATTTATATTTTGTGTATGTGTGTATATACACCGTATATACATATGTAACCCCTCTCACCCGGGTCCTCTCTGACGCTCCTCGAACCCGGGTCTTCCGGCATGGGAGGCGGACGCACTAACAAGGACGCTAAATGGCTACAGCCACTAGCATCTGTCGCTAGTGCGTCTCTTGAGATCGGGGAGTGAGGTTTACCTGCACAGCACTACTCGCTGGCCTCCGTTACACATACATACACACACATGTGACAAATTGCATGTCCATCTTTACATGAAAAGTAAAACTCTGCCGCTAAATTAGTGTTTTTTAAATATGATATAGCCTCTGTAATGAGGTCTTTTTGGAAAAAGGCAATACAAATCATTTATAAACTTTATAAAGAGATAATCGTTTGCAGTCATCTAATATTTTTAGTATGATTCCTCAACTTCAGTTTAACAAATAGATCCAACTTTGCATGGCATGAATCTTGTGAAAGAGTCTTTACAAGCTTACAGAAATCAGATGGCATTGGAGGTTTAACTTTCTCTCTTTTGTTTTAAACCAGGTGTAGATTAGATCTATTTTGCTGTGTTGGAATGAGAAAGCAGCGCTTCCAGTGTGTCCATAATGCAATAGTAAAAACAAACAGCTGTGGTGAGTGTTTAGACAGAGCTAAATTAAACCCAGGTACTGCACTGTACACCCAGCTGCCATAATCCTGTTAAGACCTGTCAATCACAAACAAAGAAATCTATGAAGCTAAAAATAAAAAAAATTTGTGTTCTTCTCAACCCCTGAATCTGCATTTCTTGAATCTGGAGTGGCTACATAGTACTTGAGAGCATTAAAATGTTATCAGTTAGTCATCACGATGAATTAAAAATTTGGGGTGTACCTCAAATGCCAAGAGTGTGTGTGTTTTTTTATGTCTCACATCATTTTCGTATCATTGTCAGTTTGGAACGGATGTGCATGAAATGATGTGAACATGCCAATGCTGACATTCTATTTACATTTTATGTCAATTATTGTGTTTAAGCACTATAAGACTCTAACACAGATTGAGATAGCTTGAGATCATAAAGGCTCCACTGAAGTTTGATTGATGGGGTGATGTTAGCGCAGTGGATAAGACACGTGCCTTTGGTGTGAGAGACCTGCGTTCGAATCCACTGTGAGACACCAATGTGTCCCTGAGCAAGATACTTAACCCCTAGTTGCTCAAGAGGTGTGCGACCTCTGAAATATATAACAATTGTAAGTCGCTTTTAAAAATCTAACTTATAGCTAACATGAAACGTATTAATCAAATTTCATAAACAGACACTATAAGTCTATATATATATATATATATATATATATATACACACACAAACCCTGTATTTATGTGTGCACATGCAAAAAAAAGCTAAATTATTAGCTTTATTAAAATTTGGAATTTGCAAAATTTATATTGAAATACACACAAAATTATTATTAATAATAAAAAAACGAATTTTATATCAAATGCTTCTTGTGTGTCAAAGTTTATTAATCAACTCACTTTTAAAAGGACATTTTATTACATTTATGAGGATGTAAAACAGAAAATGTCAGCCCTCCACTCCCACTGAATGTGTCATCTCCTAACGAGCTTTTAATTTTCTTAGGGTTTAATTTTGCAAACAAGGTCTTCTCCGTACGAGTCAGCAGCACGGCGAGAGTCTTCACTCAGTAACAATACGCGAGTTTGCAGCATCAACTGGGACTGACGTCCCCTCGTCAGCTAACACCCATGCCGGCGCCACAAGAACACGCCAAACCCTCCTGGAAAAAAAATTCACTGCTCTCTGGAGGGTCCTCGCTCGACTGTTCACTCTTTTCCTGTCTATCTTGGGCTGGGATGAAGTCTATGTTTTTAGGAAAATTCCTCTGGCGTGACCCCGTAGGCCCAGCGTCTTCCCTGCGATCATTAGAAGCAGACCCCCGTCTTGTGTTTGTCCTATGCAAACAGCTCAGCTACCACTTCATCCATCTAGTTTAGCCTGCCCTGAAACTCTATGCAGCTCCTGAATGACGTATTTTTTCAGTTTTTCCGACACAGTCGCATGGGTTTTCCTCCCTGTGGTCTCGGACCTGTCTGCTATACCTCCTTTAACTCCCACTGACTGCTGCCACTGCATCAAATATTTAACAAGGAGTTTCAAACATATCCGTAAATCAGCAGTGCGTGTCCGTGTGCCCTACATCCGCTCAAACGTGCAGACATCCTTACTTGGCACATAATTCATCTCCAAAGCTATTGAAACAGCAGGAAGTGTGAAGAAAGGACATTTAAAAGAGGAAAGGTTGAGTAAGACGTGTATGTTTGTGAAATGTCGCCATCTCTTGGTGATTTATGGTGAAGAGTTCATTCCAGGCCTACTGAAGTTCTTGAACCAAAGGACTAAAAAAAAAAAAAAAAACTTGGTTAAAGAAAAATTGGCATTACTGACTAGTGAATTCACTTCTAATCTCTTTCCGATATTCAAGTACTCAATTTTATGAATAAGAATAATTTCTGTGACCGACGACAGCATAATAGCATGGACCAAATCATGTTCTTACCATTCTACTCACATTTATATGTTCCCAAAGGCCATGTTAGGAGGTTATGAAGATGAAGGCAGTCAGATGAACTGGTCACCAGAGGGCCAGGCAGCTGAAATTTCATTCTTGATGAAAGATGCCATAGCCATAGAGTGTTGATGCCAGCTGATTCAGAATGCAAAGTCCCATTCACTGAGCCATCATAACAGAAAGTCTGTTCTATAACCAAAAATGGGTAAAAAAAAAAAAAAAAAAATGAAATGAAAAAAAGTGACATGACATTAAAATAAATTATAATAAAATTTACACTTAAATAAAATAATTTAATTAAAATATTTAAATAATTTACATTTAAATAAAAAATATTATTCCCTACAATATTCATAGGAATTCATTGATATTCGTATATAAAGTGTAGTTCTAGCACACATTTTTGTTTACACTTTTATAGAGATACAAATGTTTGTGAATCCTAAGAAGTAAAATAAATAAAAATAAAATAAAAATGGATAAAAACTATATAGACATACAATATTACTAAAACTTAATGAAAGGCAGAATATATATATATATATATATATATATATATATATATATATATATATATATAGTCAGTGATACTAAAATAACAATGCCTGAGAGCAGCTAAACCAGCTCACACCAGCAAGCCATCTGAGGTTTCATTTTAAGTTAATGTTGTTGTTGTTTTTTCATTCAGCAGGAAATGCATCAGTATCGACCAAACATCAGTACAAAATGTACATGTGCACTTTATGTACAAATACTATTAATGTTTATAAGATGATGATGTAGGACGAAATATGTTTTGCCGCAACGGTTTGACTTCAGATCTTAAACACTCCTTGTAAATGCATACAACATGGTAGATCACTGCAAGAGAGAGCTGAGAAGTGTTCAACATTTGGATTATTTTACCTTTCCCACCATCACACCTCAGTAGAAGAGAGGAACTGGCAGCGAACTCAGGAACTCAGCGCTCTTGTTATTGGTGACACAAGAGAGCTCTATCATCTCTCAGCTGCGGCTGATTTGGTTGCCTTTGGAAGAACAGTGGCTAAACAGGAAAGGAGAGGAATGGGTGCGTTAAATCAGTTCCACTCTCTTGTAAATTACAGCCCTGCATTTTTTATTTCCTCTCCACATACAATGTAATTCATTGGCGTCCAAGCCAAACATGGGCCAGCAGCCTTTGCTGTGCGCGAGAACAAACCGTCCTCTTTTGCGCTGTCAAAAACATGATGAAATGCACACATTCCTTATGTCAAGTTGAAAAGTTTAGAGCCTGTAGATCAACACTAAAAAAAAAGGGGCTATTGGAAATGAGAGGGACTGCGGGATGTGACTGACGGGGTCCTGCCTCGGAATCAACCTCATTCCTGCAAGAACAAAACTGTGTGAAAAGTTTCTAAAATTTCACACATGGAGTTTCAAAGGGGTCTTGTAGGTATATTGTATGCATGGACTTCATAATTTGCCTGAAGATAGGCAGTACAAACCACAAGATCAAATGCTGGAAAAGCTGTCATAATATTGTGTTTTATCTCAAAGGCTTTATCTTAATTCCATCTGAAAACTGTAGACCTTTCAATCATATAATCATTTAAAGCATTAGAGGAGATTCCTTTCGCTATTCTTTTTTTTTTTCTATAAATTGTTGCTATTTTCACATTTTATGGATTACATACACTGAAAAAAAAATGTTGGTGTAGGATTCTGCATAATAAAACAGCTCAGCATTTTTTTGTTCAATAAAACAGTAATATTGTGAAATAATATTCAAATTTCAAATAACTGTTACAGATCCATTAAAATGACTATCACATGGCAGATCATTTCGTTTTAAGGGGTACTGACTGAGATGCTGTGGCGATGTGTATGAATATATCTGTATGTGGGAGTATAAGGCTGGGGGTGACCATCACTGAAACTCACTGTTCGGAAGGAAACCCAAACATTTAACAAACACGTATGATGCTTGGAGGCCCTCCATTGTCATTTTCACTTGGGACCGGCTCTTGTCAGAAGAAACCTCAATGCTTTGGATGTCCCAGCCGAGGCGGGAGAGCTCAAATGTCCTGTACTGTGTGTCTACACATTATTATGTTTCGTTTTGATTTCACGCCAAGCCCAGTCTAACCATATGAATGAGAAGCATAACAGTTCTGCTCATTTCATCCAATCGTGAAAAAACATGAGCATACTACAGTACGGAGACCAGATGTTTTCACTTGGGCATGTGCTTTGTTTTGCTCTCACAATGTAGCGCCACTGCGCTGGCATGTCGCTCTGGCAGCTCCAGAACTGCTGTTTCAGTCCAACACGCTAATCAATGGATCTGAAATATGCCAAAACATCCCTGTAAGAGCAATAAACTGCAACACATCAAACGACCCACTACCACGTCGCATATTTCAAACCGATTTTGTTAGTGAACCAGAACATTTTACACATGAAAATATTGTGAACGTCAATTGCACTAACATTAATTTCCGTACTATTTTCAGATATGTGAATACTTAAGGAAACCAACCTTGCAGAATTAGCCATTCATGCATATCACAAGTGTGCAGTATGTAATTCCAGGCCTTACGATTATGTCTTGGCTACTTCGCAAGCATCACAGTTTAGTCAGGTATGCACCATTGGACACATAAATAATCTTGCCTTCCTCAGAAGAATGACAAGTGACGCCAGACAGGCGCATTCACTATAGCAGTCGAGTGAAAGAAACCCTTAATTATCCATTGGCTCGTGGGTCAAATGAAGTCTCAATGATTTGGAATGACAACAGAGGAAGAAAAGTTTCCTCCAACCACTTCCGTCCCCCAAATCGATAACCAGCAGACCTCAAGCTCTTGATGACTTCTCCAGAAGGATACAAAGGCCGTTCAACTGTGGTTGCTGTTTGAAATTATGTGACAACATTTTATGAGCTCTGAAACCTCAGAAACTTTTAGTGTCTTGCCAAAATTGATCCCGGCAGATCTCTTTCATGGGGCCTCTTATAAAATTAGGGATGCCTTAATGGAAATAATTCCCTTAATTGCTGCCATCATGTACAACGAATGGTTGAGAGTAAGGTTTTTTTTTTTTTTTACAGTCTACACTAATCTGTAATACACACACACACACCCACACACACATTATGATTTATGACAGTGATTTATGTTATAAATTCATGTCAACCGTATTCAATCATCAGTTCTTTAAAAAAGAAAAATGTATGATTACAAAACCATTTCATAGTTTACAATAAATTATTAAAATAACAATAATAACTCAAATAACAATGATATATAATCTTTAAATTTAGTATATTATAAACAGTCCAAAATTATTCTAGGTGAAACAAAACATGGCCATTATATATACTTTTAAATAAATAAATAAATATCTAATTTAATTTAATATCAAGTATAATTTTATTTAACATGGACAGTCTATTCAGATATGTTTTACATTTTAGTTCCTATACATAAATCACAAACCAGTTTCTCTAACTCCTTGATTGAGATAATATAAAGTTTCTATAATTATTAGGATAGATGTGGTTTAGAAAAGGTCAAATGTGTTTTGAAAAAATACATGATTAAAATATTGCCTAATAATTGTGCATGCTCTGTTTATATATATTTTTGACATTAAAACAACATTTCTGAATGTTTAAAACATTCCCCTGGTATCTCCACTATAATTTCTAGATGTTGATCTTGGGATTGCAATTGGATGCCAACTCCCGAAGCCAGCATATGTTGAAAGCAAGTTTAGAAATTGGGTGTAGGTTTACATATTTTCTCCAGTTTCGGTCACACTGTATGTTCAACTCCTCTGAATGTCAATCGGAATGGAGTGGAGAGAAGGAGAGAATCTCTGTTTGGTTTGTAAGTGTGTCAGGATTCAAAGGCAAACAGGAAATGCGATTACAGCTCATTTGGTCTCATGACTAGGCCCAATTTCACAGCTATTTCTGCGAGACACCATCTGGTAAGTAGTTCTCATGAGGACTTTCATCTTTCTTGCACAGTGTAAAGCACCTTTTTGTGGTTTCATTCCATTAGAATGTAATACCCCTAATTTTCTACAAGCTGTTTATACTGTACACTCTGAGTGTGGACTGTGGACACATACGAGGACCTGGAACAAACCGAGGCCTGTGTTTGTGGAAAAACCACCATTAACGAACGGCCGACAAGGATTCAGTTACTATTTGACATTTTTGGGGCCAAAGGTTTAATATTAGTACAGGCTGGAGCTTAAATATATATTATTTTCATAACCTGGGTGGCAAATTAAGGATTATGTGTATCTGGTTAAACATACAGCATAAATTCAACATGTCCAATATTTGCAGTGAAACACACAAGATCTGAACACACAAAATGTAAAATAAAGTCATGAAATTTAACTACTGAGTTCTACTAAATTTATGTTCAGGATTACAGCATTTAAAAATATATTTAATCATTTTATACTTAACTGACTATAAACATATCCTAGTTCTTTTTTCACTATGAAAGCCTGTTTCTGCCACTGAATGATGGTAATTGTGAATGTTTTGTGAGCTATAAATTTGCGATTGTGAGAAAAAAAAGTTTATATCATGCAAAACTCAGAATTGTGAGAACTTAAGTCACAATTAAATTTTTTTTTTAATTCAGTGCGGGAAAACAAGCGTCCATTCTAATTAAAGGAATATCTCAACTCATCTCACTTTTTTTCAAATACCTTGCTCTTTTCACACAACAAAAGGACCAAACACACACACACACACACACACACACACACACACACACATATATATATATATATATATATATATATATATATATATATATATATATATATATTAGGGGTGTAACGGTTCACAAAATTCACGGTTCGGTTCGATACGATACACTGATGTCACGGTTCGGTTCGGTTCGGTTCGGTACGTTTTAGATACAGCAAAATGCAAAAACATCAACTTTTCAGAATGCCGCAAGCGCACCGCGGGTCATGTGACAAGAACTAACCAATCAGCTTCGTCCTTTCCCATAACAACGTTGAAAACTCAGCCAAGATGAAGGAACAGCTGATCATAGTTGTATATGGATTGCAATTTTGAAATAAATTTAGTAGCAGAGCTACTGCAAGCGATTTTTAGAGCTGCAAATCCATTTATCCTTCGCTGAAATTTCCGCGTCTCATGGAGAGAGCACGTCATTGTTGCTTAGCAAAGACAGACGCCTCATGAGCGCTTCTGCCCGAGCGCTTTGGAAAGGAGGAGAAAGACTTAGCGTTTTCCACGCGTTTTTAGGCGCGATATGTGAACGGCCCCTAAGGCGCTCGCTCACTCAGCACGCGCTGAAGGCTCATTGCAAAATGTCTAATGCATTTAACAGACCAGAAATATAAGATCCTAAAATAACCAACAGGTCTGGTGTTTGGGTGCACTTTGGATTCCCTGTAAGCTATAATACTGGTGTCTAAATGCTGCAGGCATAGTTTGTTGCGTGCATGTTTCTCCTTTTTTTCGTCTTTTCCCAGATACTGACACAATAAGGTGATGTCGGCGTAAATGAGTTGACATGTTTCAAGTATTCACGCTGGTGTTTTTTTTTTTTTTAAAGCAATGAAGCAACCGCGCGAAGCCCTCACTATATAGGATTTTAGAAAGAATGCAGAGCACTAGTGTAGTGTGCAAACTTACCACAGTGTGGATTTCAGAAAGTGTGCAAAGACTTCACGTGCACACTTACCATAACATGGATTTACAAATAATGTTCTAAGGAGGGGCTCTCATGTCACTCTGATCGAGCAGCTCATAGATGGAATCATGCATCTCAAACAATATGTTTGAGAGTCATCTTCTTTTTCTAGTCTGTTAAACGCATTGGCCATTTTGCAACGAGCCTTCAGCGCGTACTGAGTGAGCGAGCGCCTGACTGAGTCATAACATAACATAAACATAAGTTGGTGTTTTTTTCTTCTTCGGGAGTGTCAGGGGCGTTGCCTGTTACGTCGTTTGGGTTATTGGGCTACCTTGTTGAACGCATATCATTATATTTCTCTTTTTTTTTCCCAAATATAATTAATTAGTCCAACGAACCGTTCGGTATGCATAATGCGTACCGCGTACCGAACCGAAAGCGTCGTACCGAACGGTTCAATACGAATACGCGTATCGTTACACCCCTAATATATATATATATATATATATATATATATATATATATATATATATATATTAGGGCTGTCAAATCAATTAAAACATCTTACTTTGTGTTCCACAGAAGGAAAGAACGTCAAATAGGATTGATGAAAGGTTGAAAGGAAGACAGAATTTTGGGGTAAATTATTCCTTATCCAATTTTAAATCATCTATGACATGAAGCATAAAATGGCTGGAAATACATACATTAAACAAACGAAGTATATTTGAAAAATAATACCTCGTCAGCTTGTGATTTAAAACTTTCCTCCAGCTTTAAACTTCTTAGCATTCGTGATTGTTCCTGGCAAGAGCTTAGAAAAGCCATATTATCTGTAATTTAATTGCTGAAACAACCACAATTAGTGGGGTAAATCGTATTACATAGTCGTGGAGACTGTGTTTTCGGTCATCCAAGCCCTTTGGTACCTGTGCCAAGACACTGAGCCCAGCAGCACTTTTGCTGGACCACCCAAACGTCAAGGAGGAAAAACCAACAAGGGTTTGAGCCACAGACTTAGAATAATCTCAGCCTCCTCTTAAAAAGCTTTAACAAAGGACTGATCCCCCTTCATTAACTCACAGGCATATGCTGATTGAAGGTTTCAGTTTTCCATGACTGGACAGTTTCGCAATAGAGTTCGTAAGTGAAGCAGGCTGCCCAGAGCTGCCACTTCACTCATGAATGAGTAGTAGCCTTTGGCGTACATTTCATACATGAAACCAGCTTAAGAACATATTACTAAAACCATTGTGCACTGTTTTGCATTTTCGCCATTTATCATACAAAGAATTATCATTATTATTTTTATACTGAGATGACCTATTGTTGTATTCATGCATTGACCCAATACCCTGAGGCTCAAGTCTCTCTGCTCTATCTGAGATGCTGTATATCAGACTGTCATACAGTAGCCTAGGAAAAAAAATTGAATAGAGAGAGTTTATATGAAGCAAATTCTGGATTCTTACACCATATAATCATTGTGCAATACTGCTCCCTCTTGGTAGAGACTTTAAAAGTTCATTTGAGAAAACAAAAGTGTGAAAGAAAGAAAAATATAAAGAAAGAAAGAAAGATATAAAATATAATATAAAATAATATAAAAATTAAATATATTAAATTCAACTTAGAATACTTACTGATTTCTATAATAATATAGTAATACAATATTTTAATAGTATAACTTTTAATTATATTTTTATTGTGCTTAATTTCTAATCAAGTTGTAATTGTCAAATTCAAAAAGTGAAAATCAATCAGTCAATCATACAAAAATATAAAAAATAGCTATCTATTAAAATATAATCAAAAAATTACCACAAAAATAATTTAAATACAAAATCCTATGTCTTGCAGTGTGGCGATATTCTCAATCAATATATTTTTGTCACAATTTTTTATTCATTTTTTTTTACTTTTAAACATATATCAACATAAATATTTGTTCTTTTAAACTCTTTAAGATTTAATGGAATATTTGTACTTTTAAACAATTATTTGTCACAACATTTAAAATGACCTGGCAATCAAAATAAATGGTGAAATTGATGATGGCTAGCTGCAGAATCTTATATCCTTTCATTTTTTCCACATAAATTCAAATAAATAAATAAATAAATAGATTAAATTCAAGACCTGAATTCAAGACCACATTAAAGTTGACTAATGCAAATTTAAAGCGATACTTCACCCAAAAAAATAAAATAAAATAATTACTCACCCTCAAGCTGTTCTAGGCCTATATGAGTAAAACAATCAAAGTTATACGGACTACAAGTCGCACCTGAGTATAAGTCACATCAGTCCAAAACTAAGTCATGATGAGAAAAAAAAAAAAACATAATATGTAAGTCGCACTGGCCTATAAGTCGCATTTATTTAGAACCAGGAGAAAACATTACCGTCTACAGCCATGAGAGGGCGCTCTGTGTCTTCATTGGTTCATTTCTCTTGGTTTATTTTGATAAATAAGTCGCACCTGACTATAAGTCGCAGGACCAGCCAAACTATGAGGAAAAAGTGTGACTTATAGTCCGGAAAATATGGTAGGCTACTTAAAAATGTTCTGGATCTTCCAAGCTTGAGAATGGCACTGAATGGTGGTCCAGATTTTGAATCCTAAAAAAGTGCATCCATTCATCATGTAAAGTGCCTTCAGAAGTGAATCAATGCATTAAATATCCATATTTAAAACTTTATAAACTGCCGTATGCACATTTATGAGAGAGTAGCGTTGCAGCGGATGACATTCTTCCGTACATGACAAGAAATAAATATCCTGTACTAACAACCTGGTCTCACAGAATTCCGTGAAATGTCCACGGGTCCTTAACTCAAAATCCGTGAAGCCATCACGGAATTGCCCCAAATTCCGTGACCCGGCCACGGATATTTCTCCAACGCAAGTCAATGACACTGACCTCCCGTGATCCACACACGGATACCCGTTTCAATGAAGGAGTACAGAACTCGCTGAACGGACGTGCTTTCTCATTTGGAAACGCAACATTTGACGTATTTGTTTCTTTTCCAATATCAAATGCCATAATGACATTAACCAGACAGCTGTTGTAGTTATTGCATTGTCCTGTCATCATAAAAATTACGTTTGTTTCAGTTACAAAAGTCCCGTGATGGCACGGACCTCCACAACCTGACCTCACTCACTTGTTTAGGAACTTACAAGCTTTTCGTCGACACTGTTGCAATGGCATGTAATTAACTTGGCATTTTTTCTCGTCCTGTCATCATAAAATCCAGTTTGATGGCGTTTTACACACATTTTGGCTATAGTCAGAACTAAAATCTGTGATAGGAGCACGGAGTGAGTCTGTGCTTAGATCACGGATAACTCTAACGCAAGTCAATGACACTCATCTTCCGTGGTCCGTACACGGATCGTTTCAGTGATGGAGTACAGACCTCACTCAATGGACGTGCTATCTCATCTGGAAACGCAACATTTGAAGTATTTATTTTTTTCAACACCAAATACCATGACCAACCTGACTGTTATTGTAACTATTGCATTGTCCTGCCATCATACAGATTCACTTTGATTCTATTAGCCTAACTAAAATCTGTGATACGAGCACAGAGTGAGTCTGTGCTGAGATCACGGATAACTCTAACGCAAGTCAATGACACTCATCTTCCGTGGTCCACACACGGAAACCCAGTCTCACGGCAGTTCGTGATTTTGTCACGTAATTTAATCTATTTATTCGTGGCAGGCACACGTTTATTTCCTTATTTTCATGATTGCAGCACGTTTTTTTAAACTAATGCATTTCAACTGGAGGCATCTTTCGTGCATCAGCACAATATTTTCTGATTAATTATTATTATTATTATTTAATTTTTCACAGGACAACAGAAAAAACTCACTGAAACTTGAAAAAAAAATCGGAGCTTAACTTACTGTACAAAACTGAGCAACATACTGTATTGCTGGAGACAAAAACACATTAAAACTTTTTTAGCTGTAAAATGCGCAATGGTTCTTTTTTTTACTTTTCATTGATTTTTATTTTTTTCATAGGCCTAGATTTAATTTTTTTTTATTACAGAATTCAATATCAAGTCCTTGACACATAACTGTAACACATTTTCACATTAAGAAACAATTTAGTTTAAATAAAAAGAACAAAAAATATCTAAAAATAAATAAATTATTTATTAGCGATAGGCCTACAGATTTATTTTTTTTTATTTATTTTTTATTTTTTTACTTTAGACTCTAAAGTTAAAAGTTTTTATTAAGGCTATTGTAAAGGCTTCTTAAAATGATGTCGCTGATGAGCCTCTGATCGCTGTCAGATTCTGTGATATGAATGTCCGCTAATGGGTTTAGAATGAGCCCCGCTCGGCCCGTGTTCTGGCTTACTGTAATATTTCACCTGTAATAAGACCGAAATAATATAATTAAAATAAAGAAACATGATAATATGATAACATCTAAATAAATGTTGATAGATTTAGCGTTATAGTTTTAAAAATATTAATAAACAGCAAATCAACACAGAAAGACCTAAATAATAATAATACATAATTAATAAACAGCGCCGCCCCTCCCACTACGCGCATCACGCGCTGTGCGTCAACCCCAAAGCGTCAAAAACTGAAGCGTGGTCAAGCGCCTCTAGCGTCACTGACATGAGATGTTTATCGCTTTGAAATCACGTTCAAGAAGTCTCATTCAGCACACATCGCGATACTTTCCATCAGTTTGCAAGAGCCGCAGGTTGGGTGAGTTATACAGTCTATGGTGAGCAGTAGTAAATATCATCTCGGTTACGTATGTAACCTTGGTTCCCTGAATAGGGAACGAGATGCTGCGGTGACGTCACCACGTATGGGAACACCTCTGGTGTGACGAATGTCTGAAGCCCTATACCATCCCGCCAATCCTATTGGCCAAATGGCGCATAGCACCACCCTGCGCATGCGCACGCATGATATACCTGGGTGCAGCGCGCCATTTCGCTCAGATTTCATGACTGAAGATGAAGAGTTATCAAGGTACGGAACGGCCAGAACCGCAGCATCTCGTTCCCTATTCAGGGAACCAAGGTTACATACGTAACCGAGATGTTCCCTATCATAGGTCACTTCGATGCTGCGGTGACGTCACCACGTATGGGAACGATATACCAAAACGCCTGACGTACCTGATAACTGAGATCAGAGGAAGCATCTGCTCAAGCGGAGAGAACCCGGGAGCCAGGAGCCATCCTCACATCCAGACTGTAGGACTTGATAAAAAATGCTCGGTGAGGACCATCCTGCCGCAGCACAGATATCATCCATAGAAGATCCACTGAGAAAAGCTTGAGAAGAAGCCACAGCTCAAGTGGAATGAGCCTCAATTCCTAAGGGCGAAGCGAGTCCGCGCGCCTCATAGGCCAAAGAAATTGCCTCCACCAGCCAATGGGACATGCGCTGCTTTGTAACCGCATGGCCCTTACTTTATGTCCAAAACAGACAAACAGCTGGTCAGATTCATGCCAAGGGGCTGTACGATCCACATAAGTCTTTAAGCTCTCACAGGGCAAAGACTTAGATCTCTTGATCCAGCCTCAGCAGGTGAAAAAGCTTCCAGGAACACTTACTGAAAGCGAAAGAGGTTAGATGCGACCTAGGAACATAGTTAGGCCTGGGCCGCAGCAGCACCTTCACAGAGCCCGGTGCAAATTCCATGCATGAGGGTGAAACAGAAAGAGCCTGTAAATCCCCAACTCTCTTGAGGGAGGATAAAGCCATGAGAAGAAATGTCTTCAGTGTCAAGAATTTATACGATACGGGCTCCAAGGGCTCAAACGGATGCCCTGATAAACCTAGCAACACAAAGGATAAACCCCATGAAGGACCTCGAACAGGGCGGAAAGGCCTCAGCCGTCGCGCACGCTGTATGCAACGAGAAACTAATGGATGACGCCCCATAGAGGCACCGCCTAAGTATTCGTGGTAAGCTGAAATGGCTGCCACGTAAAACTTAAAAGTGGCTGGTGTTACGCCATCCGAAAAACAATCCTGGAGGAACTCCAGCACTGAAGCCACTGGGCAGTAAACTGGATCCACATTACGATTGCCACACCAGGCTGTAATCAGTCTCCACTTGAAAGCATATAAGCGTCTCGTAGAAGCTGCTCTAGAATTCAATATAGTCTCAGCGGTTCCAACAGAAAGACCGGGACATACTAATGCACTCCGCTCAGTGGCCACGCCCACAGTTTCCACAGATCCGGCCTCGGGTGCCAAATCAGCCCCTGTGCTTGTGATAATAAATCTTGCCTGAGGGGAATCTCCACGGAGAGCCCGCTAGCAGACTGATAGATCCGCAAACCACGGCTGCGTGTGCCATCGCGGAGCCACCAGCAGCAGCTGTTCCACTCTGTCCCGCCGTATTCTGCATAATACCGCTGGGATCAAATGAATCGGAGGAAAGCATACAGACTGGTCCTGGGCCAGCTGTGAGCTAATGCATCCACACCCAGGGGCGATGGGGGGCATAGGGAGAACCATAGCGGGCAATGCGTAGTCATGTTAGACGCAAATAAATCCACTTTCGCTTTGCCGAATACCCACCATAAAAGATTCACCGTCTGGAGGTGTAATCTCCATTCTCCCTGTTCCAGAGCCTGTCTGGATAGCATATCCGCTCCGAAGTTCAAACGTCCAGGGACATGAACAACTCGGATCGACAGAAATTTTCTCTGAGACCAGAGAAGAACATGTCTCGCCAGCCTGCACAGGGGGCGAGAGCGTAATCCTTCCTAATGATTCAGGTATGAGACAAACGCTGTGTTGTCTGATCTGAGCAGCACAAGACGGCCGATCAGCAGATTCGCGAATTACTGGAGAGCCAGAAAACTGCCAGTAATTCCAACCGGTTTATATACCAACCGCGTTGTGCAGCTGTCCACACTCCATGGGCTGATAGCCCTTGACAAACAGCTCCCCAACCGGTCAAAGACGCATCCGTCGTGACGGTCTCTGGGAAAGCTCAATCCCCAGCCGAACCCCGGTAGGAGAAACTCGGTTGGCATCCATAGTTTTAACGACATCACACAACTCCGTGTCACCGAAATCGTCGGATGCGGAAGACAACGGGGTGAAATATTTCGTCTTTCCGCCCACTTTTCCACTGAAAAGGGGCGCATGTGAAGTAACCCCAGACAAATTACGGGGAATGCCGCTGTCAATCGTACAAGTGGTTAACAGATGGACGCCCTGGAGCCGCAACGGGGCCAGAGCTACATCCATGCATTGAGAAGTACGGGGTCTACGACTTCTATAGCCCCTTTGCTCAGCAGAGTTGACATCTCCTGTCACAACACTGCTATTACCATCAGTCTACCACCGTGGAAAGAATTCAGCGGAAAGAGGCGGGCCTCTAAAAAGCGAATTGGTGTATCCGTGACAATTGTGCGTAACACCCATTGAGAAATGCCGGGCAAGCGTTACACGCGACCCAAAACGATACTAGCAGTTTCTCAAATTTCCGCTTTCTGCAACGTTGTCATACACAATGTCCGTGCACGGAAAAGCCTGCGGCATTCGTGCACAGGGGAAGTGTATGCATAAGAGCTATTGCGTCCCGTTGTGTATAATCCTGAACGTGTCTACGGCAGGAATTAGACCAACGAATTGAACATCAAGCTCTGCCGCTAACTAAAACGGCGGCTGTGCGAGCCGTCATAAATGGGTCGTCTGTGTAAGACCCTAGAATCACCCCTCAAAATCTGAAAGCTGGATTGCGCAGTGTCTGAGGGATTATTAGTTATTATTTATGCCTGGCGTCACAGCCCGATCCAATGCTGCTCGAAGCGCTGTTTGCTGCGAGACAGCCAATGTCAGAGCGTAGGGACTGCAGTGAGTGTGTTGGATGCGCATTAGCGGTCCAACAGCACTCTATAGTGGAGGGCACAGTCCCTGGCGAACATGAAGTAAAGCGCATGCGTAAACTCGCTGCGTTTCGTTGTGTATAATCCTGAAGCGTATCCACGGCAGGATTTAATTCACCAAGATAAAAATCGGGCCACGTCGCCATTGCGAGAACGTGGCGGCTGTATGAGCAGTCATAAACTGGCCATCTTTGCCAGCCTTTTGTACCGCCCCTCAAACTCTGAAGGCTGGATTGTGCAGAGTGTCTGAGGGGGTGCTCAAATGATAACTCAATCCAATGATGCTCGAGGTGCCTTAGCTGCGAGACAGTCAATGTTAGAGCATGGGGACTGCAGTGAGAGGGTTGGATGTGCATTAGCAGTCCAACAGCACTCTCTAGTGGAGGGCACAGACCCTGGCAAACATAGAAGGAAAGCGCAAGCGTCAAACTCGCCGCGTTTCGTTGTGTATAATCCTGAAGCGTGTTCACGGCAGGATTTAATCCAACAAGATGACAGTAGGCCACGCCGCTAGCGAGAACGTGGCAGCTGTGTGAGCCATCATAACTGGCCATATTCGCCAGTCTCTCGTGGCGTCCCTCAGACTCTGAAGGCTGAATAGTGCAGAGTGTCTGAGGGGGCGCTCAAATGATAGCTCAATCCAATGATGCTCGAGGTGCCTTTGCTGCGAGACAGTCAATGTTAGAGCGTGGGGACTGCAGTGAGAGGGTTGGATGTGCATTAGCAGTCCAACAGCACTCTCTAGTGGAGGGCACAGACCCTGGCAAACATGAAGTAAGGCGCATGCGTCAAACTCGCTGCGTTTCATTGTGTATAATCCTGAAGCGTGTTCACGGCAGGATTTAATACAACAAGAAAACATTAGGCCACGCCGCTAGCGAGAACGCGGCAGCTGTGTGAGCCGTCATAAACTGGCCATATTTTCCAGCCTCTTGTGGCGTCCCTCAGACTCTGAAGGCTGAATAGTGCAGAGTGTCTGAGGGGGCGCTCCAATAACAGCTCAGTTCAGTGACGCTCGAAGTGCTTGTGCTGCGAGACAGTCAATGTTAGAGCGTGGGGACTGCAGTGAGAGGGTTGGATGTGCATTAGCAGTCCAACAGCACTCTTCAGTGGAGGGCACAGACCCCGGCAAACATAGAAGGAAATGCATGCGTCAAACTCGCTGCGTTTCGTTGTGTATAATCCTGAAGCGTGTCCACGGCAGGATTTAAACCAACAAGATAAACATAAGGCCACGCCGCTAGCGAAAACGCGGCAGCTGTGTGAGCCGTCATAAACTGGCCAAATTCGCCAGTCTCTTGTGCCGTCCCTCAAACTCTGAAGACGAATTGTGCAGTGTCTGAGGGGCGCTCAAATAACAGCTCAGTTCAGTGACGCTCGAAGTGCTTGTGCTGCGAGACAGTCAATGTTAGAGCGTGGGGGAGAACGAGAGGCTTCTCGTAAAGAACCGTAATAAGAGAATGAAATTTTTCCCGAAATAGACACGACTCGATACGTCTAGACGAGACTAGGTCGCGGCGGAGTTAGGCGCGATCCGTTCGGCTAGAGAGGTAGTCAAACGGCATCGCTATATAATAGCATGTCACTAAATCGTGGCAAAAACCCGCGCCGTTCGTGATATGCGCCGATAAGGCTGCTTCCAGGACCTCGAACCTCTTGGTGGAGGTCCGTGAGAAGGGTAGTTTATCCACCGCGTGGATAGCCACATATTAGCACACTGAGAAAAGGGGAAGCGCGTTTCTCCTATCCGCTCGGAGGGAGAGAACCGCTTATGCCGGTCAGAGCCTACTCTGAGTAGAAGCTGCGGTAGACAACATAGTATAAAGCAAACTGCTCTGATTAACGCGCTCGAGTAGGGGAGAGCGAGCAAGTGGAAAAATCCAGTGCATCACTGTACTCATAGTCAAGCCGCACATATCGCCCCTAACCAACACCTCGTGCGGGGCCTCGGCGACCGCAGAAGCGAACGGTGGGGGTTAGACGCGAGGCGACTGAGAAATAGACTCCAGAGCGCGGATTACTTTCTTATTTTACCATAGCCGTAGGCTATCACAGAGAGAACATGAGAGAGGCTGCAAACGAATCTCTCATGAGTGCCTCCCTGTGATAAACCCATATACGGCTCTTACCTTTCGTTGACTCATCGCGTCCGCGAAAGAGGAGTTAACACTGCTCGAAGAAAATCGCTGGAGAACGCGAGATGATAGGGCACAGATGATTCGCTATTCCTGAAGGAATGAAATCTGAGCGAAATGGCGCGCTGCACCCAGGTATATCATGCGTGCGCATGCGCAGGGTGGTGCTATGCGCCATTTGGCCAATAGGATTGGCGGGATGGTATAGGGCTTCAGACATTCGTCACACCAGAGGTGTTCCCATACGTGGTGACGTCACCGCAGCATCGAAGTGACCTATGATAGGGAAGCTCTTTTAATGCCTGTCCTAAAACGTATTCTGTCTTCTTTATTAATCAGATGAGCGCCTTATGTTTACTCTCTGTATTACATCGGTCATCCGAGGCTGTCTTTGAGTTTCATTGTGTTTAACTAAATGAACACAGCTGCTAACTGGTTAAACTCTATCGGTCACGTGACGTGACGTGACGTGCCACAGACCTGGGATCCGTTTTATATTCATTTCAGGTTCAAAGATGGAGTAACCCCAGAGTGCAGTCTGGACGATGGGGCGGGGCGACACTTCGAGGCGGAGCGACACGTGTCGCCCCGCCCATATTTGTTTTCCTCGCCTTTGACATTTTCCTCCGAGCCAGCAGGGGGCAGTTTGCGTTGAAACAAACAGAACGGTGGCAACTACAGCAGCAGAATAACGCTATTCCGTTGATTGCTTGAGGTGAGTAAAAGTGGTTGTGTAAATATCTTATAATATGAAATGCGATGTTCGATCATTTATTTATCCATGGTACGTTCAATTTGAATAATTATTGTTAATAATTGTTATAAATTGCTCATTTTATTGTTCTTTGTGGATTGTAACAGTACACTCTGTACATGGCTTTAGTTCATAGGTTCGATTTTACAGAGGTATGGCATCACATTTGTCAAGTTATTTGAACAGACATGCATGATTTTTGTGTGTATATTATTATTATTATTATTATTATTATTTTTCAGGATGACATGATCAGGAGGTGGTGGTGTTCTGTTCTCCTGGACAGCTTTACTCCGCAAATGTATGTAGCTGTTTGAATGTTGCTACATGAAACATTACTCTGTACTATATCTAGCAATATACCTACCTCTTGACATTTGTTCTTTTAGAGCTCAACCACTGAGGAGAACTTCACCATTCACCATGTCTTCAGGCAGAGTCCAGCAAAGCAGGTTATTACATTCATTAAGAACTAATAATTACATATGTGTGTACATGCAGAGGTATTTTAGTTATTACAGCTACATAGTTGTTCAGATGTGAAATTACTGTACAAAACTGAGCAACATACTGTATTGCTGGAGACAAAAACACATTAAAACTTTTTTAGCTGTAAAATGCGCAATGGTTCTTTTTTTTACTTTTCATTGATTTTTATTTTTTTCATAGGCCTAGATTTAATTTTTTTTTATTACAGAATTCAATATCAAGTCCTTGACACATAACTGTAACACATTTTCACATTAAGAAACAATTTAGTTTAAATAAAAAGAACAAAAAATATCTAAAAATAAATAAATTATTTATTAGCGATAGGCCTACAGATTTATTTTTTTTTATTTATTTTTTATTTTTTTACTTTAGACTCTAAAGTTAAAAGTTTTTATTAAGGCTATTGTAAAGGCTTCTTAAAATGATGTCGCTGATGAGCCTCTGATCGCTGTCAGATTCTGTGATATGAATGTCCGCTAATGGGTTTAGAATGAGCCCCGCTCGGCCCGTGTTCTGGCTTACTGTAATATTTCACCTGTAATAAGACCGAAATAATATAATTAAAATAAAGAAACATGATAATATGATAACATCTAAATAAATGTTGATAGATTTAGCGTTATAGTTTTAAAAATATTAATAAACAGCAAATCAACACAGAAAGACCTAAATAATAATAATACATAATTAATAAACAGCGCCGCCCCTCCCACTACGCGCATCACGCGCTGTGCGTCAACCCCAAAGCGTCAAAAACTGAAGCGTGGTCAAGCGCCTCTAGCGTCACTGACATGAGATGTTTATCGCTTTGAAATCACGTTCAAGAAGTCTCATTCAGCACACATCGCGATACTTTCCATCAGTTTGCAAGAGCCGCAGGTTGGGTGAGTTATACAGTCTATGGTGAGCAGTAGTAAATATGCTCTTTTAATGCCTGTCCTAAAACGTATTCTGTCTTCTTTATTAATCAGATGAGCGCCTTATGTTTACTCTCTGTATTACATCGGTCATCCGAGGCTGTCTTTGAGTTTCATTGTGTTTAACTAAATGAACACAGCTGCTAACTGGTTAAACTCTATCGGTCACGTGACGTGACGTGACGTGCCACAGACCTGGGATCCGTTTTATATTCATTTCAGGTTCAAAGATGGAGTAACCCCAGAGTGCAGTCTGGACGATGGGGCGGGGCGACACTTCGAGGCGGAGCGACACGTGTCGCCCCGCCCATATTTGTTTTCCTCGCCTTTGACATTTTCCTCCGAGCCAGCAGGGGGCAGTTTGCGTTGAAACAAACAGAACGGTGGCAACTACAGCAGCAGAATAACGCTATTCCGTTGATTGCTTGAGGTGAGTAAAAGTGGTTGTGTAAATATCTTATAATATGAAATGCGATGTTCGATCATTTATTTATCCATGGTACGTTCAATTTGAATAATTATTGTTAATAATTGTTATAAATTGCTCATTTTATTGTTCTTTGTGGATTGTAACAGTACACTCTGTACATGGCTTTAGTTCATAGGTTCGATTTTACAGAGGTATGGCATCACATTTGTCAAGTTATTTGAACAGACATGCATGATTTTTGTGTGTATATTATTATTATTATTATTATTATTATTTTTCAGGATGACATGATCAGGAGGTGGTGGTGTTCTGTTCTCCTGGACAGCTTTACTCCGCAAATGTATGTAGCTGTTTGAATGTTGCTACATGAAACATTACTCTGTACTATATCTAGCAATATACCTACCTCTTGACATTTGTTCTTTTAGAGCTCAACCACTGAGGAGAACTTCACCATTCACCATGTCTTCAGGCAGAGTCCAGCAAAGCAGGTTATTACATTCATTAAGAACTAATAATTACATATGTGTGTACATGCAGAGGTATTTTAGTTATTACAGCTACATAGTTGTTCAGATGTGAAATTGGTATTATGTACAAGTACTATATTGGTCAATACTGTGGATTATTTAATATATAACTATCAGTTAACATCAGCATCAAGGACATTTAAAAACATTTCAGCTTAATTCATTTTCAGACAGCAGCAAGTTTTTTAAATAACTTCTGTTTGCGATGTTTGCGATCTAATGTGGATTTTGTTCACCATATAAGATAGAAATATTTATATTCAATGTAAAAGATCTTCATGTGGATCGTGCATACAAATATATACAAATATCTCACTGGATTATTACAATTAATGGCAAAATGAATGTGTGGAAATGTAAACTAATATATCCTACTGACACACAACAGCAAAAGATATAAATAATTGGCTTAAAACAGTTTTTTTTTTCAATGTGAAAATACTAACACTAATACTTCTGCACAGTACTGTATATATTAACATTTTATTAGTGTTATTATAAAAGAATGAGTATGCAGTTGTGACAACAATCTATAGAGTTTTTAATGAGAGTTTGTTTAAAGCAAGGTTGTCTGTATTCAGTGTTTATATAATGTTTAATAACTTTTATATACATATATAAATAAACCTATGTATGTTTTTGATTCAACAGCTTCCACTGGAAATCCTCAGGGAAGTTATTTTGTCGGCGGGTGACTCTGCATATTTGACACTTTCTCTGGTTTGCAGATGGTTTAGGGTTGTGCTCCGAGGTTTTTCGGAAAGCAGCACAGTTTGCCTGGCTAGAGAGTAAGATTTCCCCGTTTAATGCTCATTCTCCAATTGAATTTTGTAGTAGAAGGCTGTTAAACTTTTTTTGTATTATTATTATTATCTTTCATGTATTTTGTCTTTACACTATAAGTTGTGGCCAACTGGAAGAATTGTCCTCCTGTCTCCTGACCGGAACGAGTTCAGACGGATGTACAGCATCAGGGAACGCTTGCAGTGCAGAGCCCTTTTCAAGTTTAACCCACCAGGGTACAGGGAAAAGGCCGGAGTGGTGATCTTCTGGGCTTTTGTTTACACAGGATTTTGTTCCAAGGACTGTTTTTTTTTTTTTTTTTGCGGCATGAAAAACATTTGTGTGTTAAGTTCATTGAAGGGAAATAACTGGTTTTGATTATTAATTGATGTAATTTAAAGTTAAACTTTGCACTGTATAATGTTTTAATAAAAAAGCTATGGAAAACACGTGCATGACAACAGGTTTCAGTCATTTACATCAGTCTATCATTCTTTAAGGTTTCTCATATTTGATGATAACATGATTTGCTATGCATTGCTCATAATGGATTCTTAGTTTAGTTGTGACAGGATTGTGAGGATTAATGAGGTTTTCAGTAGTGCAGTTCAGAAAACAAATAACAGAAAGTAACAAGTGTTTTTGGGCAAGTTCTTTAGAACCTGTATAGTTCCTTCCTTGCAAAAAGTAACCATGGATTTATTGTAGTAAAAATATTTGTTGGCACATTAATTACTGTGAGCTGTTATTATAAAAACACCATAGTTTTACTATAGTTACTGTAGCAGAACCATAGTAAATTTTCGTAGGGGCCAAGGGAATGTTCAGAATATTATTGGTGACGTTCAGAGACTGGTGACAATTTGTTACACATACGACACACACACACACACATATATATGTATGTATATATTATTTGAATATATAAATCAAGGTACTCCATGACTATCTACATAACCATATTTCGCATAATATTGCCGTGTCATTTTCAAACCAGCGAGTAATGCCGAGGTAGCGTCTACACTACAGCCATTGAGGGAGTAGACCATTTATTTTTATTCTGTTCGTCGTAATCCAAAACTCTTTGTATTTATACGGGATGTTATGGAAATGCAACAATAAATGCAAAAACACAACATGTATATTCACTTTTTAATTTATATTAAAAGTTTATTCATCTTAGTGTCTACTTCCGCATTCCAATCCTGCTAATAGCGTCATAATTCTCTATACCAATAAGCTGTAAAATCGTCACTCATCTGTACACCAATAAGCTCATCTTAATCATAAACCAATAACCGCTGAGGTGGGCGGGGCGACACGTGTCGCTCCGCCCCAACGTGTCGCCCCGCCCCATCGTCCAGACTGCACTCTGGGATACTTGCAAAGATGTAAGTTGTATTTGTAGTAAAATCATGGTAACCATGACACCTACAAAAGTAGGTAAAACCCAGTAAACAAGACATTTACCATGTTTTTTTTTTTTTTACCACAGTAACTGTAGCTTTACTGTAGTATAGTAATGGCACATTAATCACCAAATTAACTATAGTTGTACCACTGTAATGGTAGTGTTTTAATGTGCTTTTATATGACTTATTTCACAGTAATCACATTTACTGTACCATGCTTGTAATACCTTTTTAATGTAAAAAAAAAAAAAAAAAAAAAAAACATTTTTCCCATCTTGCAGTTCAATTCATATTTGTTTATATCTTAAATATTTTGCTCACAGATCACTATTAACATTCTGTATATAATTCTGTTTTATTTTCTTTCCCCTTGTATTAATCTTTTAGCTGAAAAGACGTAAAGTAAGCAGTCACCCCAGTGGTGTTTGTGGAGAGGTATTCCTTCAGAAATGGAGAAGACAGAAAGCTGCAGAGGCAGGTTGGTCTGTGATAGTTTGTCCCTTTTATCAAACATTCCTGTTGTTATCATTTGCACAGCATTTTGTTGTTTCTTAAACTGTTGTACGGTCCAAATACCCACACTTGCCATCTTTGCACATTTCCTTTATTTGGCCCAAGTGAGCATGAAGATCACAATGTGTGTCGATCTTAACATGACAAAGTTCGTTTCAACTTTGTATTTTAAAAGAAACTTCTAAATGTCTTTTCAATAGTCCCTAATAATACATTTTAATGCGCTTTTCTAGAACCCAAAGCGCTAAAATTAGCGCCCTATTAACCCTATTAAAGATGACAATTTATTTTGTGGTGCTTCTAATTAAGTGATAAAAAGAAGTTACAAATGATGTACAAAATAAATATACTTTTCTGTGCACCAAGAAAACATGCAACACTTTGTTTTACTACTAAATTAGTCTCAATTTCTAATTATTATAATTAATATTTCACAAACATTGGAAAGTTGCCTGACCTCCTGTGAGATCTCTGCAAAAAGTCTCACATTAATTCCAAAACATGATGCATGATGGGATACACTAAGCGTTGTATAGCGCTCCGGAGCAGTATTGGAGAGGTTTAGTGTGTGTTAAGGACACCGTGCTTTGGCATTATTAAGACCGGGGACAGTCTCATAGTCACGTACACACTCTCAAGTGAATAAGACCTCAAGTGTGGGTAACTGGAAAGGGGAAAAGTCTTTAAAATGATCCCTAAATACAGTCCCACATCAAAGTCTTAATAATTCACTAATGCTTTCATGGTCTAAAAAATAATGTATGTAAGTAATGTATAAGTTAAAGTATATAGTAATGTATAAGTTGCATGTAATGAAATAATATTTCCTTTCTTTCTGTCTTACAGGATTGTTTGCAGATAATGCTGTTCTTCTTTTTCAGAAGTTTTTGGGGAGCCAACCCTCACAAACCTTCCTAAAAACTAAAAGAGCTATTACTGAGTCTCAGCGACTCTTGCCACGATCAGCTCTTCCCAGGTACATTTGTTTACTCATCAAATGCTCTGGTCTGAATCTTACTTTAAATTAACTTAATTATATGTTTAATGAGAAATATTGCTCATTGCACACAGAGTAAGATTATCTTGTTTCACAGAAGAGAAGGAAGACCAAGGAAATGATTTGCTCAGGATGAGAAATGAAGATGGTCATCTTGTGCTCAAGCAAACAGAAGTCCTCTGGTATGTGTGTGTTGAAGCAATGCTGTGTTACAGGACTTTATGATGATCTCTCACAGGACTGGTCATGTCAGCCGTAATTATTCTTTCCAATGTTTTTATACTTATTTTATTTTATTTGATACAGCTATAATAATTATAGCATGTTAGCAAAGTTTGACTGGAACATTTTTAATCTAAAGTTTAAAAAAAAACACCACCTGTTATTCTTAAAAGCATACAAGTGTCATAAAAGTGGTTTAATTGATATAAACACCAATTGACATTATCTCACTGTTTTGTGAATGTTGTGTTATAAATTGTGAATTGATAGTTGATTGGTTTGAGCAAAGCCTTACACTGCACAGACTAAAACACATTTGTGAGAGAAGTCATTAGCTCTGGAGAAAGACTCTAGAGGAAGAAAACACATTTACTGCAACAAAAGATGAATTCTAGAGTCTCTGAGAAGTACACATGCTAATGGAGTCTCATGGGCAAGTCCTTTGCCTCTGTAACTTTTTCTAAATTCTTGCATAATGAAATTGTTTATTGCAGTATTTTAACAATTTTACTTTGTACAGATGATCTCATCAACCAAATGAGGGGTTTTGACCAAGTGATGCTCTTGAAAGGAGTGAAAGAAGAGGCGGTGGTAAATTGTCTTCAGAGAAAAAGCTTCTCAAAAGATCTTAAAACAGCTTGAAGAATGGTAAGTGTACAGTACTACAAGGGTCATAGTTACTCATAAGATGAGCTCTATGTCCATTAAACAACTTCATCTGGATTGTTTGTTTCACTTTGACCAGGTCTGGGATCTTAGGACTGGGAGATCTCACTTGCACCCAGTTAACCTCCATAGAGAACATTTATCAGAAGCGCTGTCTGGGTAGGGCAAGAAACATCATCAAGGATGCCTCTCACCCTAACCATGGACTTTTCACCCTCCTTCCATCCGGCAGGCGTTACAGGAGCCTACGCTCTCGAACTAGTACCTGCTCTTTTACTGCACTGGTCACAGTACTTTACATACATGTATTGCACTACTCATATTTTGCACAGACTGCACATGGTTAAATCCATTACACTATAAACTGTCTAAAGCTGTTACTGTACAAGCACAGTAAAATATTTCTACAATAAATATAATTGCACTACTATTATTTTGCATATAATAAAAAAGTTAAACTATACTTTTGCACACTCATTCAACTGTATTTATTACCACTGTTCTCAAGTTCCTGCTATTCATAATGTATATATAATTCTTCTTTGCTCTGTTCATAATGTACATACAATCCCTACATTAAATTCATATTTATATTCTGTATATACTCTGATCAATATTGTATATAGCAACTCCACTGTAAATTCTGTATATCATAGCTTTACTTACTCTGCGCTTTTATGTATATAAAACACTATATTCTTGCACTTCTGGTTAGATGCTAACTGCATTTCATTAGCTCTGTACTTGTACTCTGCATAATGACAATAAAGTTGAATCTAATCTAATCTAATCTAATCTTCTGGCTGAGAACAAGCTACACCACATCAGTGTTGGATATCAACCACAAACTGTTTCCAGACACGACAGAAGATCACGATGAAACCAGTTTAGATGTGATGATGGGAATCATTATTTTCTGAAACAGTATCCAATGTCTTATATGTATCACATGATCTGTATCACAGTTGACTGGATGGGACTGTGACTTTTAAGGACATTTCATCACTCATCTGTATTTTTGATGATGAATAATTATTTTCCTTGAATCTTATTTGTCTTGATGCTACTTTATCATCTTTATAGTCTATGCTTCAATAAAATGAATATGATGAATATTGTGTTCTGAAGATTCTTGGTAAATACATCATTTTACTAGGTAGGCTCATATGTGTTTATTTTAGACTTGGAAAAACTACATAATCATTATTGGGATTATTTTTTACTTAAGACATACAAATATTTGATCAGATTAATGACATCTGGGACATCAGTACACCAGAAAGTTATTATTGTTTATATTTAGTAACAAATGCCAATTGTTTTGTGAAAGAAAGGGAGTTACGAAATTAATTATTTTGCATTACAAGATGGTGCCATGGGCTTTATAGTTACAAACACTTGAGGGATAACTGAGAATGTAGCAGGAATGATCAACGTGGATCTTGTACTGCATTAAAACCAAGAGCACACACATTACCGATGTCCAGCACATGAGGAGCAAGATACGGGGGTGAGAGGACATTTTTACACTGATTTTTGCTAATTAGTTATTAGTAATATATATATATATGAATGAATTTGTCCTTGTGTAATAGTGAAGTATCACAATGTGTATACATTGTCCTTGATTACTGCTTAACAGTGGGGAATAGATAATGGCATGTTGTTGCAGGTTCATCCATTATATTTATTGATGATTACTTCAAAAATCAAATAAATAATCTATTATTTTTATTATCAAAACATTTCTTTATAATTTTTCCATGTTTCATCAGATGGCCTCACAATGTCCTGTCAAAAGGTATAATAGCAATGATGTAAGAATTAGAAAACAGAGGACTGTGAAAACTGTCAGATATAAATGTGACTCAGCTCAGTTTGTTGTCCATGATGAGGAGAATACATATATGTAGGTTTTACTGCCCTTCTACCCCCAGGGGCCCAGTAGCACCCCCCGGAAGAGCCAAAAACTGTACATTTCAAAAGGCTGTAAATCAGAGTCCAATTAACATATCAAAGCGAAAATCAGCATGATTACTACTTATGCTATGCTGATAAAATAATGTTGGGCACAGTTTTCAGAAATGAATGGAAAGGTGGCATAAAGGCATTTTACATATTGCATACTCTAAAATACTAAATTTCACCATGCCTCTCAAATATATCATAGTGGTTTACACAGTGAACATATTTATATGTCTAGTTTACCATTCAATATATTATCTATTTCATTTCGTTAATAAAACTTTTTAAACTACATTACCCATAAGCCTCCATCGTTCTATCTATGGAAAGGGAATACTAGGCGCTGTTTTTTGTAGTTCATTGAAGTTATTCTTAGGGTTAGTGTTAGGATCTCGGTAAAAAGGTGATTTTTCTCAACATAGAAACACCCAATGTTGACTTAATATATTTACTAATGTGATAATAGCAGCAAAACATACTTTTGTAACATGATCCGCTGTTTAATATGGGTTAAAAGATAATCCAACCACAGACAGTCCTGCGATGACAAGGGACATTCACAGCCAATGACATCAAAGCTGAGCAGCGTCATCACACTTCCTTAACCATTTATTGTCATTCATGAACGCTGTTTTCCGTTTTTCGGCTAAAGGGATAGATTGGTTAACAATAAATTAAATTTGCCACCTATTAGATAGTGTTTTATTAACGTCTACACCTTCTTCCAACAATAATGCAAATACATAAATTATTGTTATTCAGCTTGACAACAATTTGGCAATATCGATGTGTACATGTGTGTGTACAACACGTGATGTGAACTGCACAGTCACAGTTGTATCTTATCTAACCAATAGATTCATTTCATTCAATTTAAAAGATAAATTTTTTCCTGACCAAAGACAAGAGCATTTACTAATAAAAAGTAAAGAGTGAAATTATTAAGTTATTAAATTATTTAAATTTGTTTCTGTGATTTGCCTTGCTTTACCAATTAATCTCTAGGAATAAAAACTGAAATAAAGCATAATGAACATACATAATTTTGTAAGAGTTTTCCAGTATTTATAGATATGTCAAACTCATTTAAAGACAAAGTGCGCATATTACTGCACTGTCACCAAGCTCGTTTTTAAAGAATAAAACTATGAAGAAAAAAAAGGCAGTTATGTTGTAAACGTTAACATTTTTCAGTGTGCAAATTCTTTTATTAAAAAACAAAACATTATAAATATGGTATATATCTTTCAGAGAACACCGTAAAACTATACATTTTCTTAAAAGATTCTATTGACCAAAAAGTGATACAACACTTAATGTTTCAAACTCACAAAATAACATCATGAAGACATGCATGTCAAGTGTGCAATATCATCTATAAAACTCAATCAGCAGAGCATCACGTAAACACTGATTGTCCGAACAATGGAAGAAAGATAAAGTGTTCAGGAAAACAAACACCTGCTACATAAAAATGCAGAAATATAACTTTAACAATAACATCATTCACTTCATGACTGGAACTAGGGGATTGCTGTGCATGAATATGTCCTTTACTAAAACTCCTGATGAGAACTGAAGCTTTTTTATGATAAAAGCACCAGAAGTAAAGTTTACTGTATGAAGCTTGACAAAGAGAACACAATGCTTTATCAATATTATAAATGCTATTTTTTAACTATTGTTGTCATCACTGGTTCTGTATACAGTACAGTATATGGGTTGCTGGAAGGTCACAATGTATTCATTATAAGGTTAATTAAAACAAAGTTACATCTTCTGCAGAAATCAAACCACTGCAAAGTCTTGAGTCACTGATCCAGGAACCATTTCTCTGTGTGTGTGTGTGTGTGTGTGTGTGTGGGTGGGGGGGGGGGGGGGAGTTAAAGAGGTGAGTCCTTGTGCATGACGGAGAACTACAGTGTTATCTGGAAACAATCCTGTAAGACAGAAAGGATAGAAATATTATGTAATTAAATGCAACATTACTGTGTTTTTTTTAGACCATGAAAGCATAATCTGCAAAGATGCTGTATAATTAAATGTTAAATGCATCCATTATTAAAAGCAAGTCATTAATAGCAATATCTAGTCATGGAGATCACGTATAGTGGGAACATGAACTGATGGGGCTTATTTGAAGTAATTTAATGAGAAGCCAATGAACAATATAAACTTTCTGACTGTGTGGGGCAACTGATTTTCCAATATTGTGATAGTGTCAGATTAGATTGTCCAGGGGCTTGTACAATATCATACAAGTGTTAAATTGAATTAGTGAATTATTAAGACTTTGACGTGCGACTGTATTTAGGGATCATTTTAAAGACTTTTCCCCTTTCCAGTTACCCACACTTGAGGTCTTATTCACTTGAGAGTGTGTGTACGTGACTATGAGACTGTCCCCGGTCTTAATAATGCCAAAGCACGGTGTCCTTAACACACACTAAACCTCTCCAATACTGCTCCGGAGCACTATACAACGCTTAGTGTATCCCATCATGCATCATGTTTTGGAATTAATGTGAGACTTTTTGCAGAGATCTCACAGGAGGTCAGGCAACTTTCCAATGTTTGTGAAATATTAATTATAATAATTAGAAATTGAGACTAATTTAGTAGTAAAACAAAGTGTTGCATGTTTTCTTGGTGCACAGAAAAGTATATTTATTTTGTACATCATTTGTAACTTATTTTTATCACTTAATTAGAAGCACCACAAAATAAATTGTCATCTTTAATAGGGTTAATAGGGCGCTAATTTTAGCGCTTTGGGTTCTAGAAAAGCGCATTAAAATGTATTATTAGGGACTATTGAAAAGACATTTAGAAGTTTCTTTTAAAATACAAAGTTGAAACGAACTTTGTCATGTTAAGATCGACACACATTGTGATATTCATGCTCACTTGGGCCAAATAAAGGAAATGTGCAAAGATGGCAAGTGTGGGTATTTGGACCGTACAACAGTTTAAGAAACAACAAAATGCTGTGCAAATGATAACAACAGGAATGTTTGATAAAAGGGACAAACTATCACAGACCAACCTGCCTCTGCAGCTTTCTGTCTTCTCCATTTCTGAAGGAATACCTCTCCACAAACACCACTGGGGTGACTGCTTACTTTACGTCTTTTCAGCTAAAAGATTAATACAAGGGGAAAGAAAATAAAACAGAATTATATACAGAATGTTAATAGTGATCTGTGAGCAAAATATTTAAGATATAAACAAATATGAATTGAACTGCAAGATGGGAAAAATGTTTTTTTTTTTTTTTTTTTTTTTTACATTAAAAAGGTATTACAAGCATGGTACAGTAAATGTGATTACTGTGAAATAAGTCATATAAAAGCACATTAAAACACTACCATTACAGTGGTACAACTATAGTTAATTTGGTGATTAATGTGCCATTACTATACTACAGTAAAGCTACAGTTACTGTGGTAAAAAAAAAAAAAACATGGTAAATGTCTTGTTTACTGGGTTTTACCTACTTTTGTAGGTGTCATGGTTACCATGATTTTACTACAAATACAACTTACATCTTTGAACCTGAAATTAATATAAAACGGATCCCAGGTCTGTGGCACGTCACGTCACGTCACGTGACCGATAGAGTTTAACCAGTTAGCAGCTGTGTTCATTTAGTTAAACACAATGAAACTCAAAGACAGCCTCGGATGACCGATGTAATACAGAGAGTAAACATAAGGCGCTCATCTGATTAATAAAGAAGACAGAATACGTTTTAGGACAGGCATTAAAAGAGCATATTTACTACTGCTCACCATAGACTGTATAACTCACCCAACCTGCGGCTCTTGCAAACTGATGGAAAGTATCGCGATGTGTGCTGAATGAGACTTCTTGAACGTGATTTCAAAGCGATAAACATCTCATGTCAGTGACGCTAGAGGCGCTTGACCACGCTTCAGTTTTTGACGCTTTGGGGTTGACGCACAGCGCGTGATGCGCGTAGTGGGAGGGGCGGCGCTGTTTATTAATTATGTATTATTATTATTTAGGTCTTTCTGTGTTGATTTGCTGTTTATTAATATTTTTAAAACTATAACGCTAAATCTATCAACATTTATTTAGATGTTATCATGTATTCATTCATTTCTTTATTTTAATTATATTATTTCGGTCTTATTACAGGTGAAATATTACAGTAAGCCAGAACACGGGCCGAGCGGGGCTCATTCTAAACCCATTAGCGGACATTCATATCACAGAATCTGACAGCGATCAGAGGCTCATCAGCGACATCATTTTTAAGAAGCCTTTACAATAGCCTTAATAAAAACTTTTAACTTTAGAGTCTAAAGTAAAAAAAATTAAAAAAAAATAAAATAAAAAAAATCTGTAGGCCTATCGCTAATAAATAATTTATTTATTTTTAGATATTTTTTGTTCTTTTTATTTAAACTAAATTGTTTCTTAATGTGAAAATGTGTTACAGTTATGTGTCAAGGACTTGATATTGAATTCTGTAATAAAAAAAAATTAAATCTAGGCCTATGAAAAAAATAAAAATCAATGAAAAAGTAAAAAAAGAACCATTGCGCATTTTACAGCTAAAAAAGTTTTAATGTGTTTTTGTCACCAGCAATACAGTATGTTGCTCAGTTTTGTACAGTAAGTTAAGCTCCGATTTTTTTCTTCAAGTTTCAGTGAGTTTTTTCTGTTGTCCTGTGAAAAATTAAATAATAATAATAATAATTAATCAGAAAATATTGTGCTGATGCACGAAAGATGCCTCCAGTTGAAATGCATTAGTTTAAAAAAAACGTGCTGCAATCATGAAAATAAGGAAATAAACGTGTGCCTGCCACGAATAAATAGATTAAATTACGTGACAAAATCACGAACTGCCGTGAGACTGGGTTTCCGTGTGTGGACCACGGAAGATGAGTGTCATTGACTTGCGTTAGAGTTATCCGTGATCTCAGCACAGACTCACTCCGTGCTCGTATCACAGATTTTAGTTAGGCTAACAGAATCAAAGTGAATCTGTATGATGGCAGGACAATGCAATAGTTACAATAACAGTCAGGTTGGTCATGGTATTTGGTGTTGAAAAAAATAAATACTTCAAATGTTGCTTTTCCAGATGAGATAGCACGTCCATTGAGTGAGGTCTGTACTCCATCACTGAAACGATCCGTGTACGGACCACGGAAGATGAGTGTCATTGACTTGCGTTAGAGTTATCCGTGATCTAAGCACAGACTCACTCCGTGCTCCTATCACAGATTTTAGTTCTGACTATAGCCAAAATGTGTGTAAAACGCCAATTAATTACATGCCATTGCAACAGTGTCGACGAAAAGCTTGTAAGTTCCTAAACAAGTGAGTGAGGTCAGGTTGTGGAGGTCCGTGCCATCACGGGACTTTTGTAACTGAAACAAACGTAATTTTTATGATGACAGGACAATGCAATAACTACAACAGCTGTCTGGTTAATGTCATTATGGCATTTGATATTGGAAAAGAAACAAATACGTCAAATGTTGCGTTTCCAAATGAGAAAGCACGTCCGTTCAGCGAGTTCTGTACTCCTTCATTGAAACGGGTATCCGTGTGTGGATCACGGGAGGTCAGTGTCATTGACTTGCGTTGGAGAAATATCCGTGGCCGGGTCACGGAATTTGGGGCAATTCCGTGATGGCTTCACGGATTTTGAGTTAAGGACCCGTGGACATTTCACGGAATTCTGTGAGACCAGGTTGGTACTAAAGAACAATACTACTCCAGTAATGGACTGTCTGTCTTTCTGTCACCATGTGATGCAGAACTGTTTTTGTAAAACACTGTGATTCTCCTTCCAGTACTATTAATTACTTCTGTGGCAAACAATACTTTGAAAAATGAATGTGATTTGCATAAAAAATGCATTTCCCTGACCTGAATATAAAGCTTCTTGTGGAAGAGCCAGTGTGGGCTGATGCAATTTTAACATAAAGTTCTTTATTAATCAAAGGCATTTATCAATAAACAGCTTCAATTAAATGAACAACATTCAGTTTTAATGTTTCCTCCTGATTAAAACTGATTAAAAGATTTAAAGCCCCATTAAGGATGCAGCAAAAGGAATGCTCTAATTTGAAGAGGAGGGAATCACTTATGAAAGTGGTAAAACATTATACTGGATTAAAACGAAATATTAATGTAATATATTAAATATGGATATTGAAGTGAAAAGACTGTGTAGTTACGGCATCCACCAGCAGGAGCCATGCTAACCATCCAAACGGTGACCACTTGTTCATTACTCGGTTTGCTGCAGTTTAGTCACTATAGTGCTACATAAAAATGCAGAAATATAACTTTAACAATAACATCATTCACTTCATGACTGGAACTAGGGGATTGCTGTGCATGAATATGTCCTTTACTAAAACTCCTGATGAGAACTGAAGCTTTTTTATGATAAAAGCACCAGAAGTAAAGTTTACTGTATGAAGCTTGACAAAGAGAACACAATGCTTTATCAATATTATAAATGCTATTTTTTAACTATTGTTGTCATCACTGGTTCTGTATACAGTACAGTATATGGGTTGCTGGAAGGTCACAATGTATTCATTATAAGGTTAATTAAAACAAAGTTACATCTTCTGCAGAAATCAAACCACTGCAAAGTCTTGAGTCACTGATCCAGGAACCATTTCTCTGTGTGTGTGTGTGTGTGTGTGTGTGGGTGGGGGGGGGGGGGGGGAGTTAAAGAGGTGAGTCCTTGTGCATGACGGAGAACTACAGTGTTATCTGGAAACAATCCTGTAAGACAGAAAGGATAGAAATATTATGTAATTAAATGCAACATTACTGTGTTTTTTTTAGACCATGAAAGCATAATCTGCAAAGATGCTGTATAATTAAATGTTAAATGCATCCATTATTAAAAGCAAGTCATTAATAGCAATATCTAGTCATGGAGATCACGTATAGTGGGAACATGAACTGATGGGGCTTATTTGAAGTAATTTAATGAGAAGCCAATGAACAATATAAACTTTCTGACTGTGTGGGGCAACTGATTTTCCAATATTGTGATAGTGTCAGATTAGATTGTCCAGGGGCTTGTACAATATCATACAAGTGTTAAATTGAATTAGTGAATTATTAAGACTTTGACGTGCGACTGTATTTAGGGATCATTTTAAAGACTTTTCCCCTTTCCAGTTACCCACACTTGAGGTCTTATTCACTTGAGAGTGTGTGTACGTGACTATGAGACTGTCCCCGGTCTTAATAATGCCAAAGCACGGTGTCCTTAACACACACTAAACCTCTCCAATACTGCTCCGGAGCACTATACAACGCTTAGTGTATCCCATCATGCATCATGTTTTGGAATTAATGTGAGACTTTTTGCAGAGATCTCACAGGAGGTCAGGCAACTTTCCAATGTTTGTGAAATATTAATTATAATAATTAGAAATTGAGACTAATTTAGTAGTAAAACAAAGTGTTGCATGTTTTCTTGGTGCACAGAAAAGTATATTTATTTTGTACATCATTTGTAACTTATTTTTATCACTTAATTAGAAGCACCACAAAATAAATTGTCATCTTTAATAGGGTTAATAGGGCGCTAATTTTAGCGCTTTGGGTTCTAGAAAAGCGCATTAAAATGTATTATTAGGGACTATTGAAAAGACATTTAGAAGTTTCTTTTAAAATACAAAGTTGAAACGAACTTTGTCATGTTAAGATCGACACACATTGTGATCTTCATGCTCACTTGGGCCAAATAAAGGAAATGTGCAAAGATGGCAAGTGTGGGTATTTGGACCGTACAACAGTTTAAGAAACAACAAAATGCTGTGCAAATGATAACAACAGGAATGTTTGATAAAAGGGACAAACTATCACAGACCAACCTGCCTCTGCAGCTTTCTGTCTTCTCCATTTCTGAAGGAATACCTCTCCACAAACACCACTGGGGTGACTGCTTACTTTACGTCTTTTCAGCTAAAAGATTAATACAAGGGGAAAGAAAATAAAACAGAATTATATACAGAATGTTAATAGTGATCTGTGAGCAAAATATTTAAGATATAAACAAATATGAATTGAACTGCAAGATGGGAAAAATGTTTTTTTTTTTTTTTTTTTTTTTTACATTAAAAAGGTATTACAAGCATGGTACAGTAAATGTGATTACTGTGAAATAAGTCATATAAAAGCACATTAAAACACTACCATTACAGTGGTACAACTATAGTTAATTTGGTGATTAATGTGCCATTACTATACTACAGTAAAGCTACAGTTACTGTGGTAAAAAAAAAAAAAACATGGTAAATGTCTTGTTTACTGGGTTTTACCTACTTTTGTAGGTGTCATGGTTACCATGATTTTACTACAAATACAACTTACATCTTTGAACCTGAAATTAATATAAAACGGATCCCAGGTCTGTGGCACGTCACGTCACGTCACGTGACCGATAGAGTTTAACCAGTTAGCAGCTGTGTTCATTTAGTTAAACACAATGAAACTCAAAGACAGCCTCGGATGACCGATGTAATACAGAGAGTAAACATAAGGCGCTCATCTGATTAATAAAGAAGACAGAATACGTTTTAGGACAGGCATTAAAAGAGCATATTTACTACTGCTCACCATAGACTGTATAACTCACCCAACCTGCGGCTCTTGCAAACTGATGGAAAGTATCGCGATGTGTGCTGAATGAGACTTCTTGAACGTGATTTCAAAGCGATAAACATCTCATGTCAGTGACGCTAGAGGCGCTTGACCACGCTTCAGTTTTTGACGCTTTGGGGTTGACGCACAGCGCGTGATGCGCGTAGTGGGAGGGGCGGCGCTGTTTATTAATTATGTATTATTATTATTTAGGTCTTTCTGTGTTGATTTGCTGTTTATTAATATTTTTAAAACTATAACGCTAAATCTATCAACATTTATTTAGATGTTATCATGTATTCATTCATTTCTTTATTTTAATTATATTATTTCGGTCTTATTACAGGTGAAATATTACAGTAAGCCAGAACACGGGCCGAGCGGGGCTCATTCTAAACCCATTAGCGGACATTCATATCACAGAATCTGACAGCGATCAGAGGCTCATCAGCGACATCATTTTTAAGAAGCCTTTACAATAGCCTTAATAAAAACTTTTAACTTTAGAGTCTAAAGTAAAAAAAATTAAAAAAAAATAAAATAAAAAAAATCTGTAGGCCTATCGCTAATAAATAATTTATTTATTTTTAGATATTTTTTGTTCTTTTTATTTAAACTAAATTGTTTCTTAATGTGAAAATGTGTTACAGTTATGTGTCAAGGACTTGATATTGAATTCTGTAATAAAAAAAAATTAAATCTAGGCCTATGAAAAAAATAAAAATCAATGAAAAAGTAAAAAAAGAACCATTGCGCATTTTACAGCTAAAAAAGTTTTAATGTGTTTTTGTCACCAGCAATACAGTATGTTGCTCAGTTTTGTACAGTAAGTTAAGCTCCGATTTTTTTCTTCAAGTTTCAGTGAGTTTTTTCTGTTGTCCTGTGAAAAATTAAATAATAATAATAATAATTAATCAGAAAATATTGTGCTGATGCACGAAAGATGCCTCCAGTTGAAATGCATTAGTTTAAAAAAAACGTGCTGCAATCATGAAAATAAGGAAATAAACGTGTGCCTGCCACGAATAAATAGATTAAATTACGTGACAAAATCACGAACTGCCGTGAGACTGGGTTTCCGTGTGTGGACCACGGAAGATGAGTGTCATTGACTTGCGTTAGAGTTATCCGTGATCTCAGCACAGACTCACTCCGTGCTCGTATCACAGATTTTAGTTAGGCTAACAGAATCAAAGTGAATCTGTATGATGGCAGGACAATGCAATAGTTACAATAACAGTCAGGTTGGTCATGGTATTTGGTGTTGAAAAAAATAAATACTTCAAATGTTGCTTTTCCAGATGAGATAGCACGTCCATTGAGTGAGGTCTGTACTCCATCACTGAAACGATCCGTGTACGGACCACGGAAGATGAGTGTCATTGACTTGCGTTAGAGTTATCCGTGATCTAAGCACAGACTCACTCCGTGCTCCTATCACAGATTTTAGTTCTGACTATAGCCAAAATGTGTGTAAAACGCCAATTAATTACATGCCATTGCAACAGTGTCGACGAAAAGCTTGTAAGTTCCTAAACAAGTGAGTGAGGTCAGGTTGTGGAGGTCCGTGCCATCACGGGACTTTTGTAACTGAAACAAACGTAATTTTTATGATGACAGGACAATGCAATAACTACAACAGCTGTCTGGTTAATGTCATTATGGCATTTGATATTGGAAAAGAAACAAATACGTCAAATGTTGCGTTTCCAAATGAGAAAGCACGTCCGTTCAGCGAGTTCTGTACTCCTTCATTGAAACGGGTATCCGTGTGTGGATCACGGGAGGTCAGTGTCATTGACTTGCGTTGGAGAAATATCCGTGGCCGGGTCACGGAATTTGGGGCAATTCCGTGATGGCTTCACGGATTTTGAGTTAAGGACCCGTGGACATTTCACGGAATTCTGTGAGACCAGGTTGGTACTAAAGAACAATACTACTCCAGTAATGGACTGTCTGTCTTTCTGTCACCATGTGATGCAGAACTGTTTTTGTAAAACACTGTGATTCTCCTTCCAGTACTATTAATTACTTCTGTGGCAAACAATACTTTGAAAAATGAATGTGATTTGCATAAAAAATGCATTTCCCTGACCTGAATATAAAGCTTCTTGTGGAAGAGCCAGTGTGGGCTGATGCAATTTTAACATAAAGTTCTTTATTAATCAAAGGCATTTATCAATAAACAGCTTCAATTAAATGAACAACATTCAGTTTTAATGTTTCCTCCTGATTAAAACTGATTAAAAGATTTAAAGCCCCATTAAGGATGCAGCAAAAGGAATGCTCTAATTTGAAGAGGAGGGAATCACTTATGAAAGTGGTAAAACATTATACTGGATTAAAACGAAATATTAATGTAATATATTAAATATGGATATTGAAGTGAAAAGACTGTGTAGTTACGGCATCCACCAGCAGGAGCCATGCTAACCATCCAAACGGTGACCACTTGTTCATTACTCGGTTTGCTGCAGTTTAGTCACTATAGTGTTTAGTGTATTTATTAGGTATTTCAGTATAGTTAATCTGTTGTTTGTGACTGTCGTCCCTCTGTCTCATCATCTCAGTGTATTTAAAGCTTACAGGAGACCCTTCTCCCCTGTCAGACTGTAAATCCTGCACTCAGCTGCTCAGCCTCATAATTCTAAATCATTTAAGAAACATCTTTGAAGGGAAGTGCTGGATTTTTTTTTTTTTTTTTTTTTTTTTTTTTTTTTTTTTGCTGGAAGATAGACCACATAAAAAAATAAATGTACTACAAGTCAAAAGTAAAATAAATAATTAAAAAAAACTTATTTGGTCAGCAAGGCTGTGTCTATTTTATCATAAAATTAAGTAAAATAATAGTAAAATATATGACTTAAAATAACTGTTGTCTATATCATAATATATTTTTTAAATGTAATTTATTCCTGTGATGCAAAGCTGTATTTTCAACATCATTACTACAGTCTGAAGTCTCACATAGCACTTCAGAAAGCATTCTACTGATTTGGTGCTCAAGAATCATGTTATTTCAAGACTTCTTAATTAATCCAAAGTTTGACAGGTTGTGTTATTAATCATCTACTTTATCTCATTTTACAATGTTTAGGAAATTGCAATGCAGAACTAGCAAAAGCTTCACAAACCTTCTTTTATGTGCTTAAGATCTCACTGGGTTTGAAGTCGACAGCCTTTGAAGTAAAACAGTGCTTAAGGAAACTAAAATTTGTGACAAAAAGATCCAAACATGCCATTAGTTCACCCTGTAATTACATAAGTTTCCTAAAATCTGTTTAAGATTGATTAACTTGTTTTTCAGCATTGTGCTGAATTAAGTCACTAATGCTTCTACAAATGAAGCCCAAATGCCTCTGGAAAGTCCTTGAACCCATCAGTTCTATTGATCACTGATGATTGATCATTTTTACTGGTTTAAATATAGCAATCTAATCAATCAAGCGGGACTGTTGAGAAAATACTTACTGTAGTAAATCTGGAAGTGTGTTTACAGCAGTGCATGCTGGGTAAAAGAAGAGCTTTTTGAGAGCTACAAGGCAATTTGTGAGTCACAATTGACATCTGTCCTAAATAGAATTCAAATTATTGCAAAGTATATAGTTATTCTTATTTTTTATTTTTTTTTTGACATATTTCTAGGGAATATTATAAGTAAAGCAACATGGGAAACAGCAAATGTCACTGTAGGCCTGAACCTTTTCTTCAGTGTTATGCAGAGCCACAGAAAAACATGTGCATGTGATCGAAGCCAAAGACCACTACAGAGTAAAGATTATATTCATCAAGACTTACAGTACAAGACTTGCAAAGATTTGAATTTGGCGAAATTTTTATGTTTTTACTTTTGTATTTATGAAAAGGGTTTTGAATTTACAAATCGGATTTATTAAATGTAAATTGTGCTGTGCATTTTTGAATTTTGTTTTGTAAATGTATTATTTTTTAGACTGACCTGGCTCCATACACACCCCTGTTGTGAAGTAGTGAACCATTAGTAGCCAATTCCACAACCTTTAGTCAAAGCCAAGCAAACTGCAGTACATTTCTAAAATGACTTCCTCCAAGAAACGAACTGTGAAATAGAACACCGAGGGGTGAAAATCCATTCACCGGTTCAGTAGTTTGCTTTCAATGTCATTGCTAGATGACATTTGTTCTGACAGCCTTCAGAAAAAAACTGAAGGTGTATGAATGATAAAATTCATATAAAAGATAAAAAAGATTTTTCCACATTAGATCCCCAACATTTCCCATGAACAAAAAGATTTCCACCCACTGACAGCTACTACAGCAGGGACCATATCCAAAAAGGATAAAATGTCCTTTATAATTATGGAGAGTAAATGATGGACATGAATAATGGAAGAAAATTATGGTAAACAAACTCTTTGAGAAATATCAGAGTTAGTCATCCTTTTGAATCTTCTACATGAATGTATATTTTGTGTGCGTTAGTAGTTCTGTGTCATGTGCTTTTTCTTATTATTACTGAATGTTTCTATAGGTGAATCTCAATAAATTAGAATGTTGTGGAAAAGTTCTTCACTCAAATTCTTGAATTGATTTTGTTTGACAATCCTCATAAGGCTGTGGTTCTCTCAGTTGGTTGTAAATCTTTTTCTTCCACACTTTTCCTTCCGCTCAACTTTCTGTTAACATGCTTGGATACAGCACTCTGTGAACAACCAGCTTCTTTGGCAATTAATGTTTGTGGCTTACCCTCCTTATGAAGGGTGTCAATGATTGTCTTCTGGACAACTGTCAGATCAGTCTTTCCCATGATTGTGTAGCCTAGTGAACCAAACTGAGAGACCATTTTGTCATGGCAGCTCAATACATTACCCAAAAAAAAAAAAGAAAAAAGAATGAATTTAATGCGATGGGGGTATGTGATGAGTGGGGCAGGGCCGAGAGCCATGGGAATGGAGCTAGGCTGGTGGAGTCATTTTTCTCCACACAGGTTCTGTTCTGGGTTAGAGATCTCAAACTGAAGTTGGACCAATCAAATGTGAGAGAAGTGACACATGTCTGACACAAAGTTGCTCTTCCAGTTTCTCTTGCTCCAAATTAAAGGTCACTAATGCTAAAAAAAAAAAATTTTTTTTTGAAGATGTTAATCTTCAATATGATAATTATGATAATTACCGAGTCATTTTATGATTTATATAGTTATTGTGATTCTTCTTCATATTATTATTTGTCTTTTACACACAAGCAATTTTAGTTCAACAGTTATTATAAATCGTTTATTTTAAAGGGGGGGTGAAATCCTCGTTTTCACTCAATACCCTGTTAATCTTGAGTACCTATAGAGTAGTACTGCGTACTTCATAACTCCAAAAAGTCTTTAGTTTTATTATATTTATAAGAGAAAGATAGTCTGTACTGTTTTTTCCCGGAAAAACACGAGCGCCTGGAGGCGTGACGTGTGGGCGGAGCTAAAGAATCACGAGCGCGAGTAGGCTTTTGCGTTGAGAGCGTTTGGAAGCTGTGACATTACTGTGAGGAAAAAAAACATCATCCAAAACAAACCATGGCTAACAGTCAGATTCAGCATTTATTTAATTTGAGCAGCAGCAGCAACGACTACAGCAGGACGTCTCTATGTGGTATGTATTGAAACTGTGTATATTTGCTTAGCGGTTTTGGAAAATGACTAAGTTCCACTTTATGTCGTCCTTTTTTTTTTTTTTTTTTTTTTTTTTTTTTAAGCTGTACATGTGGAAAGTGCAGTTTGATGACATTACTTGATGTGCTTACGCGCCGAAGTAAACAACACAGAGATATTTGAACACACGATCGTGACCCTTTTTCATTGGGACTGCATTATCCTTAAGAAATAAACGATATGCAAATCCGTCGTCAAACTGGGCCTTGTTTGTAAAACAAGCATCTTCGAAATGCAGGGAACAAACAAAAACACTTGCACAACTCCGTTGATGCTCTGTAAAAATAAACTCCATCCACTGGTCCCTTAATGTTTTTTTTTTTTTTTTGGTAATCTGTGCAGGGTTGTCTTGCCCTGGCAACCAAAAACACACTCCTTTAGTGACATTTCGAGACGCTCTCGCTCTGATCAGTGAATGTCTCTGCTCTCAGTGCTCTGCTATACGGGAGCAGCGCTCTTCCGGCAGAAGTGCCCTCAGGACCCATATAAGGAAATTCCGCTCCATCTAACGTCACACAGACCCATACCCGAAAAAAAACTTTCCGAAACTTGTGACAAACCGGAAGAGGTATTTTTGGAAAAGAAATACTCCTTCAAACGTTCAACTTAATTTTTGAAACTTTATCCATGTTTAGCATGGGAATCCAACTCTTTAACAGTGTAAAAAACTCAGTATGCATGAAATAGCATTTCACCCCCCCTTTAAATAAATATTAATACAGATCATGTAGCTAATATAAGTAAGCTGTAGTATCAAAAGATTGCCTTTAAAAAACAATAAATCTGACCTTACATGTTCGAGTCTCTTTCACTTTATATTTTTTCAAATGTATAAACTAAATTAACAAGTTTCACTTGTCACTGCACTGATAGAGCAAGATTATTTATTTTATTTGTCCTCATTCTTTTCAAATTTGTCATATTCTTCAATCTCTTAACCTTTAGCAAAACCTTTAACCTTTAGTTTTGAATTTTTAATCTCGAATCTTGAAAACTGTCAATGCTAACAAGTCCTTCAGTGAGATATGAATGACACGCTCATTCATACTGTAGGATGGATCATTGGGCTATATACATGATGTTCAATCTAGTTTGGTTTAATATAGTCATATTCATGTTCTACCTTTACACTTTTGAATTTCTGATGACCAAAGTGAAACAATCATTGCAATTTCTTTGTTCGTGGAACCTTATCACTGGCTTCTAGATGGTTGTTGTCATATTCTTGCGACCAAAGATAGCCTGTGAAAATGTTCTGACAGTAAATAAAACCTGAAGTGGACTTATTGGTTACATTACATTATTATAATCATGATTTTAAGTTGTGTGTGTGTGTGTGTGTGTGTGTGTGTGTATGTGTGTCTTGAAAAAAAGCACAAAGTCGTCACAGTTGTAAACATATGGTCATGCTAACTTTGAACGTATGCAACAAAGGTTTGCACACAACAATACATCTTCATAAATAAAGTAATATCAGGCTAAAGTTTTTAAAGAATGGTTCACACTTTGGTCACCCATTGATGCTTAATTTTAGGAGAAATTCTGGAATTTAATAATGCAAAATTCAAATGGTGATTGAAAATGAAATATGTGCACTTGTGCAGTCAGTATGTAATATCTGATCAAGAAAGATGGCAGCTGTTTAGCAACATTATTTATACATTGTTTTCAATGCACTTACATGACATTGGGTTTCATGCACAGTATCACTGCAACATCTAACAGGTTGTGACAGATCTTGCTATACTGAATCTCCAGGAACCTGCAGAAGCTGTGTGCAATGAGGAGAACAGTTTGATGCTACAGACTGTCATGTTGGCACACCAGGGAGAGATATAATCCTAATCAACAGGATGGCACTGAAGTCAGCACACGGGTGAATGAGTTTGCTTAAGTTATCCATGTATGAAGAGTGATTACTATGAAAGAAAAGGTGGGAAAAAATGATTAAGTGCATGGTGCAAATGATTTTGATTACATGATGTCAAACTGGAATGTTTTACTGGGGAAGTGGAGGTGAAATTGAAAACCCTTAGATGAGATTTGTAGTCAATTCAGACGGAGAAGCTGGAATTGATCGATACACCTCTAAACTGTCTTCTGCTGTTGATTATACGGGACATTCTTGCTGGTGGTGGGTAAGTGCTGCTTTTTTGTTCTGCTATTGAAAAATACAATTTTAACATTTTCCTATACTAATGACAACCATTTGAATTATACCTACAGTACCTGTAGGAAGTCATGTTGAATGTATGAAGAAGTTTCATAGCCTTCTTCATGGGTTCTGTATAAATATGAATAGCTGTCACTGGTGAAATATATCATCTGTTGGATCAACATTCACTGATTTGATAAATGCATTTAGTCTAAATGAGATTTTAAGAAACTAAAACATATCCCTTTTTTCTTGAAGTCGTTTGATATATATATATATATATATATATATATATATATATATATATATATATATATATATATATATATATATATATATATTATTGTGATTTTTATACACAAGGGCTTCACATATCATGTTTCACTAGAGACACAGTAGTCAACACTGGTGACTGACTAGAAATGACCAAGCAATGGTTTGTCCAAAAGTTCATGCAAAGAGAAAAAAAAAGCCCTGCAATCAAGTGTTTTAGTCTTTTTTTTCCATCTTAGATCAATATAAGCCTCAAGTACATATTCATAATTAATAATTCCTTACATTTATATAGCGCTTTTCTAGGCACTCAAAGCGCTTTACATAGACAGGGAGTATCTCCTCATCCACCACCAGTGTGCAGCATCCACCTGGATGATGCGATGGCAGCCATAGTGCGCCAGAACGCCCACCACACACCAGCTTACTGGTGGAGAGGAGACGGAGTGATGAAGCCAATCAGCGGATATGGGGATTGTTAGGAGGCCATGATGGTCAGAGGCCAATGGGCGAATTTAGCCAGGATGCCGAGGTCACACCTCTGCTCTTTTCGAAAGACATCCTGGTATTTTTAATGACCACAGAGAGTCAGGACCTCGGTTTAACGTCTCATCCGAAGGATGGTGCTTGTTGACAATATAGCGTCCCCATCACTACACTGGGGCACTAGGACCCACACAGACCACAGGGTGAGCACCCCCTGCTGGCCTCACTAGCACCTCTTCCAGCAGCAACCTAGTTTTCTCAGGAGGTCTCCCGTCCAGGTACTGACCAGGCTCAGCCCTGCTTAGCTTCAGTGGGAAACCGGTCTTGGGCTCCAGGGTGATATGGCTTCATCACTCATTAAATTGCATAAAATTCTCAATCTAGCCTCTGTCCCAGGTCAGAGATTATAATGTCACTGATATATTACGCAATTCACCATCAGTAGCAGCAAATAAATGTCAAAGTCAGAGAACCATGGAAACCAAAGTGAATTTTATATTGTATGAGACAAGATACTTCCACATAAATTCCCAAGCATTTAACTGCAGCTGATGTTAAAAGCCACTATATGTTAATGAATCTCTTGTATTATCAGAAACAAACTCAGCAACAAATGCTTATACTGCATAGAAACACAGTCACAACATGTTCTAAAGACTGTGCTCATCTTTAAGACTTCACTCAACATATGATTTTTAAGAACACAGATATAAAAAGATAGGTCCATTTCATGCTCTTTGCAACATAAATAAAATATTCTGCAAAAGATTCTCCACAGGATGCTAATAACTGAAGGAAAAAAAAGAGATCTCTTTAGTAACATTAAATGCAAACTCTCTTGCCTCTCAGAGGTTTCTGGGGAAAAAGACCTAATCTCACATGTGTCTCCTTGAAGAGATCTCAACAATTTCAACCAAAGTTCCTTCTGTGGAGCTGAAGAAGTGCTCTTTTCATCTCTTTTAAGGTCAGAGGAATAAGATCACTGAACATGTTCCTCCTACTGTATGCCCTTTGGGAGGGTTAGCCGTATACAGTAAATACATTTATTTATTTATTTTTCATTGCAACCACTACAT